>NC_136808.1:57780908-57903408 GCF_951216825.1 Electrona antarctica | reverse complement strand
TTTTGCTTTCTTATTTTGTATCTCTTATTCTTCTACCTGCACTAGATGCGACCAGACCTCCGTTTATGCGATGGTGTCTTTTGTCTGTTGTTGTCCTGTATTGTTTTGTATTTGTATGTCGGAAACCACTACTGTTGCTGTAAACACAATTGCCCTTCTGGGACATTAATAAAGACCTTGAACCTTGATATGACATCATTAGATCAATAGTGCAACGTTCTTTAGTACACTTGGAGGCGCTATGGGGAAATTGATGAGACACACATAAGCATCAAGGCCCCACCCCAACAACCCAGCAGATTATAATCACAAGGGACATTAATCAGTAATTCTACAGGGTGTGACATGACAACATGACATTTCAGGGCATCGGATAGCCATGCAACTTTGGATAGCCAGGCAAAGTCCATGCTACTCGTGTTTTTGCCCTGTCGCCCATTTTTGATTGAGGACGGATCTAGTGACAGAAAATGTGCCAATCCTCATGTTTAGGGGATTTGGCATAATATCCATTTCTCCCCTGGCTTATGGAAGCCATGCCCAGAAGGCTGATCAGATAAACTTTAATCACCAGCTTATTTAGGAGCAGTTGACCACGGAGAGAGCCTTTGGGCACCTCAGGTTTTTACATTTAAATCTATATTTGTATAATAGTTTTTATTGTAGAGGTAGCAGTTTTTGTTTAACAAATCCGGGCCACTACCCAGGGGAAGTTTGTTTAAGGCCACAATGGCTGAAGAGGGGATAATATGGAGATCTGTGTACTGTATCTGGAGATCTGGATAATATGGAGATCTGTGTACTGTATCTGGAGATCTGGATAATATGGAGATCTGTGTACTGTATCTGGAGATCTGGATAATATGGAGATCTGTGTACTGTATCTGGGGATAATATGGAGATCTGTGTACTGTATCTGGGGATAATATGGAGATCTGTGTACTGTATCTGGGGATAATATGGAGATCTGTGTACTGTATCTGGGGATAATATGGAGATCTGTGTACTGTATCTGGGGATAATATGGAGATCTGTGTACTGTATCTGGGGATAATATGGAGATCTGTGTACTGTATCTGGGGATAATATGGAGATCTGTGTACTGTATCTGGGGATAATATGGAGATCTGTGTACTGTATCTGTCTGTATCTGTGTCTATATACGCTCACAATGTTTACAGTGCATAGTGTCATAGTGATTGTGATTATATGAATGTTCATAAAGCTTATTGATTGATTGATTGAAATATTTATTAACAGTTTGCAGAATTACAGTACATTTCAAGCACAAACTCAATACAAAGGCTGTTAACTGAGTGGACGACCCAATTAAGCATTACACTTGTTTACAATAGGGTCCACCATGTTCAATTCATCAAAACATTTAGAGACGTACAAATAGACACTTCTATATGAACAGAACAGGAATTCATCATAATGGAGGTAAAAAGGGAAAAGAAACATATACAGTGAGGGAAAAAAGGGGGGGGATTCAGATTTTACGGGGGCCAGTTTCGAATTGCTGCCATCAGTAGGTGACCTTTGAGAGCGGTTTTGAAGGAGTCAGTTATAGTTATTAATGACATGGATCATGCGCATGCTCAGCCCAGCACTGATTGCTGGCCTGGTCAAAGGTGTTACCATTCATAAGGAGTGTTCAATAAAGGAGAGAACACACCAATATGGAATAAGCAAATGTTTATTGGAAAGATTTTGGCAGCAGTTTAGCAAGGAGAGATTTGGCAGAAGTTTAGCAAAATGGCAAACGGCAATGGCAATGGCAAAATTATGCATTATTTTGGCGATTAGACTCCAATTGCATTTATTGAATAAGATTAGCTTTTAATAGGGAGAATGGAGCATTGAAGTCTAGACGCTGGTGGTGGCAGCTGAGCAGATGAACCTCCTTCCTTCTCAACACTAGATGGAGAGGTGGAGTTGGGGATGGAGGTGGGTTGCTTGTTGCAAACTGAAAAGAGAATGGAGAAGTGTCAGAGGCAGAGATATTTAAAGGCGGAGTCAAATCACCTGATTGGCTGCTGCAAAGTGCTAGGATTTGAGGATCATAACAGATAATGATGAGCCATGATAGTGCTGAAAGGCCCAATGAAAGCGTTGGTTAAGATCTTCCTTATTGAACCTACGCTAAAAGCTACATTTGTTTTTGTCCTTGTGTTGAAACATTAATGTTTATTAACCCATTTTGACCTGAGATCAGATTCTAAAAATGTCTTCTACATCCTGACAGTTTTCTGAAAAAGCTATGTTTCTATGTCAGTCGTTCTTCGATTTAAAAGAAATAGCAGACCTACAAGCTCGTAGCGCGCCACTCGGTGGCGCGCTAGGAGCTTGTAGATCTGCTATTTTTCAATAGCTAAAGCATAACATAATGCTAACACCAACTGTGGCTGTGGCTCAAGAGGTAGAGCTGGTCCATGGGTCGGCGGTTCGAATCCCGGCTCCTCCTGTCTACATGTCGAAGTGTCCTTGGGCAAGACACTGAACCCCAAATTTCTCCCGATGTGCTGGTTGGTACCTTGCATGGCTTCCGCCGCAATCGGTGTATGAATGTGTGTGTGAATGGGTGAATGTAATGCACAATCTATGTAAAGCGCCTTGGATAAAGGCGCTATATAAATGCACCATTTACCATTTACCAAAAAGGGTTCCCACCCAAAATGGGTTAAAGTCTTGAACGGGAGCTTTTTACTAAAGCAGTGTGCATACTTCTACTTTTTATCATGCACATAATCTGTGGAAGCAAACATACATTATACACAACTTACACAAGGCTTAATGATCTATTTTTTTGTATCTATAGTTGTTGTTTTCCACAGCTCTGTTTATAATTGCATTGTTGATTCCCCTGTGTTTTACTCAGCTCTAGTGTGGTTATCATCACATATATCGTTCTGTTCAATCAGTGACACAAATATTCTTTTTATACATACATTAAAATGTTTTAACAATAGGAGCTGTTGAAATATGCAGGAACCGCCACTGGATAAACAATTGGCCAGGACAACTGAATAGCCTGGTGTCTGTGTGCGTGCGTGCGCGCGTGCGTGCGTGCGTGCGTGGTTGAGACACTTCACACTCATTTCGAGGGCCGGTCTGGTATAGAGTGCAGATAAAATATCCCTTTTCTTAAGTTTACCCTCAAATCTTAACTTGGAAATAAGGAATCGTCATTATAATCTGTTTTCCAACCCCCTCAATCTGTCTGTGTGTTTTGACAATATAAATAGGCATTTAAAGCAACCAAAGGTATGGCTCCCCCATATCTTGCAAGCATGATTGAACCCTACAAACCCTCCCGAGCACTCAGATCAGCCAATGCAGGGAAGCTGGAAGTACCCTCACTAAAAACGCCGGGACAACGCTCCACACGTCCCAAACTCTTCTCCCTTCTGGCCCCAAAACTGTGGAACGCACTTCCCGTTGCAATCAGAACTGCAGCATCACTCCCGATCTTCCGCCGTAGTTTGAAAACCCACCTTTTCAGACTCCACCATGGCCCATAGCACTTACCCTACCCCCTTAGACAGCACTTTTTTAGACTTAGATAGCATTTGAAACAGACTTATAGCATGTCATGTAGACAGCACAATAACAGTACAGCATAGTATAATATATATGTATAGCTTATATGTATAGTGTCATTATATATAGATATGTTCTAGTTACGTTCTTAGCTTACGCATGTTTCTTGATAAATGCTGTTTATATATGTGATGTATTCCCATGCTTTTTGTTCTTGCTTAATGTAAATCGCTCTGGATTAAGAGCGTCTGCTAAATGCCTAAATTGTAAATTGGAAATTGGAAAAGACAGTTTGGATTTAAAGTCAAGTAATGATTCCTGACTATCCCAGCTCATACAGTTGTATATTCGATTTATTTTGCACTCCTGCTATGTCTTGAGCAGTGGCTCAGGAGGTAGAGCCCCACCCAGATGTATGCCCCACCCAGATATTATGTCTGTGTCCATGTTATGCCCATATATGGAGTTCTTTGTCAGGCATGCCCAAATATGGAGTCTATGCAGACGTCAGAATGATGTCAGAACAAGCCAGCTCCATATATGGACACTGGGGGCAGGGACCCTGTCCAGAGCCCAGGCAGACGCCTTTTGGGGCGGTTCTGGATAACCGTGGTTCCGATTGACTCGACACCGGGCACTGCACTCCCTGTGGGGCGAACGGTTCACACACACACACACACACACACACACACACACACACACACACACACACACACACACACACACACACACACACACACACACACACACACACACACACACACACACACACACACACAGAAAAATAATATGGCATGGACTATTGAATATAATTCAATAGTATATTTAGACACAAAGGTATAACATTCTGTATTGTATGCCTCATTTTTGATTGCTGATGATCATAGGCCAAAGTGTACAATATATTATGAAAAGTTAAAGGCCCGCGTCCGGAACGGTCGAGAGTTACCACGTGGGGGTCCCCCAGGGGGTCCCTCTACTGTACTGTCAGTGTAATGTACTGTAACACCCCAAATCATATACAGTTAATGTGTGTGTGTTAGGCTGCACAACAGTGACACTTGGTTGTGAAAACCAACCAAACGCTATTTTCGTGCTCGGACAGACCCAGCCAGCCATGGCACAGACCCAGGGACACACAAAGCGGTCTGTGTGGCCGCCCTTAATATATCTAACTGCAGGCACAGCCTGAAGTGCAGCAAAAAATAAATACATAGAATCACCACCAATCTTTGTCACTTTTCCAACCAACTACTTTTAAAAATAGAGTATCGGACCGGTATGACAGCCTTTTATGTGCCGATCTGTCAGGCAGGGCAGACAAGCTCATAGCCAAACGTTATAGTGTGTAAAGTATTACTTTCCCAGGCTGGCCTGCACTTATGGGCCTTTTCTAGTAGAACTGTACAGTAAGTGGAGGAAAGGAGTTGTAAAAAATCACACCCAGGGCACACCTTAGATTTAATTTGATCACATGGTCTTTCTGTCTCTAGATCCGCTCATCTTTCCGCATCTCCGACCATTTCCCTGTTCTGTTCAACGTTTCAATTCCCTGCTCATCTGTCAAACCCCAGGCCCCTGCTCGTCGCCAGCGCTCACTCACGCCTGAGACTGCCTCCCGGTTTTCACTTCACAGTTCAACAAATCCATTTTACATTCCCCAATTGCACCTCCAGTGCTGACGAACTTTTTGATATGTTTAACTCCACATGCACCATCATCCTGAACTCAGTGGCCCCCTTTAGACTGCAAACAAAAAGCGCCAAGGCACTCTCAGAGCCCTGGCTAAACAGCTCTTCACGTGCCCTCAGATGCGTCTGCAGACGCACTGAGCGGAAATGGAAAAAAATATGGACTCCATGGGCAGTATTATGCGTGTCTTAAGTACCAGGTCTTATTACTTAACTTAAGACCTAGAGGCGTGATCAATGCCATTTGGCTATTCTGAGTGGCCAAACAGCATTAACCACGCCTCCAGGTCTTAAGTTAAGTAATACGACCTGGTACTTAAGACACGCATAATACTGCCCCATGTCTCTCTTGATATCCTTCGCGGTGTCAGAATACCAGGAAGCGGTCAAAGCCGTTAAAACCAGATTTATATCAGACCTGGGGCCCTATTATGCATGTCTTAAGTACCAGGTCTTATTACTTAACTTAAGACCTGGAGGCGTGATCAATGCCATTTGGCTATTCTGAGTGGCCAAACAGCATTGACACACCCTCCAGGTCTTAAGTTAAGTCATAAGACCTGGTACTTAAGACACGCATAATAGGGCCCCTGGTCTCCAAAAACAGCAAGAAACCTCAGGTTCTTTTCAGTATCCTCAATTAAATTATTAATCCCAGAGATGTCTCCCCCATCGTAACTTCCCTCACCCTATGCCAAGATTTCTTTTTTTTTTTTACTGATAAGATAACTGCCCTCAGGGCAGCTCACTCACCCGCTGCTGCTGTCAACCTTAAGCGCCACCTTTGCTTACAGACATTGTAATGCAGTTGCGTCGCACTAAATGTGCCTCTGATGTCATCCCGTCTCATCTTCTCAAAGATGTTTTTGACTCTGTTGGTAACAGTGTATTAAAATGTATGAATGCCAGTCTCAGTTCTGGCCATGTCCCTGCTGCTTTTAAACATGCAAAGGTTCAGCCTCTTTTAAAAAAAAAGAATCTCGACCCTTCCGTTCTTTCAAATTTTAGACCCATTTCACAACTCCCATTTCTATCCAAGGTTCTCGAAAAGTTAGTTTATACCCAGTTGCAATCATTTTGAACTACCCACGGCAATGACGGCATCCATGAAACCTTTCAGTCCAACTAAGGCTGCTGGCCAAGATCAAGGCCTATCTACCACCCTCAGACCTAGAGAAAGTGGTCCATGCCTTCATTTCCTCGCGGATCGACTACTGCAATGCCCTGTACCTTGGAATCGATCAATCTGCTATCAGGCGCCTACAACTCGTCCAAAATGCTGCTGCCCGCCTCCTTACCGGAAAGAAAAAGCGCGATCATATTACACCTGTCCTTGCTTCCCTTCACTGGCTCCCAGTTCTCTTTAGAATTGATTTTAAATTATTATTGTTTGTCTTCAAAGCCTGCCCCCCCTTACCTCTGCGAGCTCATTAAACCATACGTCCCAGCCAGACCCTTGAGGTCAGCTGACCAACTGCGTTTGATTGTTCCTGGAACCTCATGTGTCACTAGAGGTGACAGAGCCTTCTCTGTGGCCGGTCCCACACTGTGGAATGCCCTGCCCCTTCCCATTCGCTCTGCCCAGTCCCTGGGTGTTTTTAAATCTCTCCTAAAGACCCACTTTTTCTCCCTGGCTTTTAATGTTGTCTGAAAACGCATATACCCTTCTTATACCATGTTTGTATATACTTCTGCTCTCACTTGTTGCTTTGTTTTTTTTCGTTTTTGTTTTTGCTTTCTTTTCTTTACATGCTCTTGTTGTTGCTCTGTTCTTGTTTACATGCTCTTGTTGTTGCTCTGTTCTTGTTTACATGCTCTTGTTGTTGCTCTGTTCTTGTTTACATGCTCTTGTTGTTGCTCTGTTCTTGTTTACATGCTCTTGTTGTTGCTCTGTTCTTGTTTACATGCTCTTGTTGTTGCTCTGTTCTTGTTTACATGCTCTTGTTGTTGCTCTGTTCTTGTTTACATGCTCTTGTTCAGCACTTTGGTTTGTCTTCGGTCAATGTAAATGTGCTATACAAATAAACTTTGATTTGATTTGATTTGAGCTCTTATCATTATACATCATCATACATCCTCTCATGAACAACTGCATTTATGTGATTGGTTAGCCGATTTGCTCGTCTACATATGACGTAAATGTTCCCTTAATTGTCAATGGCATTTAATGTTTGTGTTGGCACAAATCTACGTCATATTTGAGGCACATATGACCTAATTTCTCCTTTCATTGTCAATGGCAAATATGAGACGTGAGGGGACAAAAGCTGTATACCCCTAAAAAAAAATCACACCGTGTGAACTGAGTGGTGTAAGGTCTTATATAGCCTGATCAGCTGTGGTCTGACGTAATGTCTGAGGTAATGAAATCACACCCGGGTGAACTGGGTGACCGTAGCAACCATGCTCATTTTTTGAGCACAGACAGACAGACTAACAAAGCCAGTCGTAGGAGTGGTTTACACCACTCAAAAAAGTAGGCAACAGAAATGTTTAGAAGAAAGAGAAAAGGAGTAGTGTGGAGATCACATACACAGTCAGGCCGGAATTGCAATCAGTCCCCCACTGGACAATGACCAGGGGCCTTTATTATTCCGGGAAAAAAACAGAAATAAGCAATAGACTTGTAGAATACCCAGCAAGCCAAATTATGTCATGATGACGTTATGACGACCCAACGTCCTCTGGTGATGTTCAGGACTAGGCCAGATCACAGCCCATATGGAGATGATCTTCACGTAATTTCCAGGACGTCTTCACCAGTTGAAATAATATAGCTTATTCTAGGCCAGATCTGACTAGTTTTTTTTGTGGCTTTCGCCTTTATTTTATATTTTTTATTGAGGGACAGACAGTAGGCTGCAGTAAAGGCCATCGGGATCGGGAGTCGAACCCGCGGCACACTGCCAGACTGGATTACCAGCCAAAGTGCCTGGACCAGGCCCAGATCTGACTAGTTATGATGTGACTTAAGTTGATCTGGCCTCGATCGGACTCTCTCTGATTCACCCAGGACGTCGCCTGCACAGACCGAAAATGTGTCCACTGGCCCGGCCCTGGCCCATGGAATGCAACCTGGGCCTGTCCCGGCCCAATATGGTGCTGCAGTTTCACAGCTCAGCTCGAACCCGGCCCGGAGCCCAACACCATTTCTAGAGTGCGATTTCACTGGTGCATGCAGCAGCTGCAATCTCAGCTGCTTTCTGATCAAAAACAAACCCACAAGAGTAAGTCAAGAACACGTAACATTTTCTGCACTGTGCAAAACCAACTGGCTCGTTTGTTAGAGTGGTAATTAAATCAAACTGCTTCCAAGCTTCAGATTTTCCTGCAGTATTTGTGACTGCTTGGAGCTCCCAGAGAGCCAACTTTTCCTTCATCATTCCGTGTGTGTGTGTGTGTGTGTGTGTGTGTGTGTGTGTGTGTGTGTGTGTGTGTGTGTGTGTGTGTGTGTGTGTGTGTGTGTGTGTGTGTGTGTGTGTGTGTGTGTGTGGCCCTGCGGGCCTGCAGGGCTCTATCGTAGACACCAAATTAATACCGGCTCCCTAGCTCTGGAGTGTCCTAATAATACTTACATTATATGCCGGGCCGCTATTCAGCTTACCGGACTGTACAAAGTCTTTGGTCAAGCTCTTCTCTCTCCAGTTGCCACGCACGCACGCACGCACGCACGCACGCACGCACGCACGCACGCACGCACGCACGCACGCACGCACACACACACACACACACACACACACACACACACACACACACACACACACACACACACACACACACACACACACACACACACAATGACTGGTCTAACCAATGACTGAGTAGGTGTGGAGCTGTCCATGGAGCCAATGAGCTGGAACGTACAGTAGCAGCCTTCAATCACCTGCCCTCTCAGGTCCTCACCTCTCACAGAGGCTTAAGGGCATCACACCTCCACAGTAGTTAATTTGCTGTGTTGTGATTCGTTCATATAATTATCTTACAATGTTGCACTTTCCTTCGGATCAGCCATCGGCACCATTTAAACGTGGACCAAACTTGTAAACAAACACTATGGCCCTCATTTATCAACCGTGCGTACGCCAAAATATGGGTGTACGCCGAAATTACCGCAATTTTCGGCATTTACGATTTGCGCCAACGTTTGAATTTGAACTTGAGCCAAGACAAAAACCACGTCTGGTCGGGAGCTGTCGTACGCTTTGTCCTCACCTGTTTTTCTGTCGTAGAACAGCGGAGCAGCATTGTTTGACCAGCTGAGAGGCTGTCACAGGCATCGAAACATATATTCACTCCTAAAATGTTTATATAAAACTGTATAGGTATGTATATGGGCTAAATGTAAAAAAGTAAAAAAAAGTAAAGGAATACATCAACGATGTGTCTTTGTGTCATATGAAATTAGTAGGAGATTTCCAACTTTACAAGCAAGCAATTAAAATCGCGCATTTAAAAACAAGGTTGCAAGTTACTGTAGATGCGTAAGCCATTTAAACAGTGTTTTGCATGATGAGCGCATACATGCGAGGATTTGGGCTGTCTGTTCTGAAATATTTCGGGACGTTGGAGAGTATAGTGCAGTGCTGCAGCGCGGAGAGTCCCAACATGGGTAGCCTACTGTAGCCTAATCTACAGCAGGCCGATGTCTTTCTGGAGTTACAGTATGTGCAATCTCCTCCTCGTTTAATAAACCCGACGCGTCGCTCGAATGCCAAATGTGCCGTGCCAGCGCAAGTGGGAACGCATCGGAGATAGTATAGGCTAAGCCAGCCTGCAGCCTACCACCACCACCACCACTGTCCAGTGCCACATAAGGCTACGGTTTTGGCTGCAATATTCATATAATTGACAGTTGACAGCGAGGCAATTTAAATAGACTGAACGTGCAAACTGCATGGTCAATTGGTCACGGACGGACCACAGTGATAGAGAGACAGACAGGACAGGAGATGCACCTTGCAAAACAGCAGCGTGTGTGCGCGCCTATTTGTTATATAATTCATGGTTCACAGGTTCAGGTTTTCGTTCACTAATATATCTTGTTGTATATTAAATGAATAAAGACTTTAATAATTGAATATAGGCCTACAACTAACAACACAGTGACAGTTGCTTGCAAATTGCGATATGTGCGTGCGTGCGTGCGGGGGGGTGAGGCGGGCAGCAAGGGAAGCGAAGCGAGAGGAGAAACAGACATGGTAGTCCTACAGCTTTATTTAATTCATGCAGGTTTATTTATTTAAGATACAACAAGTTGCGTGTGCGTGCGTGCGTCTGTGTGTGTGTATGGGAGGGGGGCAGGGGCAGCAAGGCAACTTAGGCAAGCGAGTGAAACTTTTTTTCTTCCTGTAACCATGGTTTCCAGGTCGTATTGCAGTTGTTCATGTCGCAAAAACGAGGGCGAGGCTTGATTTCATAAGGGGGTGCCAGATTGATTTATCAGGAATGAAATTAGGAAGGAACAGCTGTCTGCGATCACTTTGTAAATGCCGACCCGACGTGGGTGTACTACGAATCCTACACTCGAATTTGGGGCAGATTTTACACTCAATTGATAAATGAGGGCCTATGTGTCTGAATTTTAGACAAATATGTAAAAAACAACATATCTGGAATATTGAGTAGTCTATCTTATTTGGGTGAGTCAACACTATAATGAAAGTATCCTATCTACCCATGTATCAAATACACAAGCAGACCTACAAGCTCGTAGCGCGCCACTCGGTGGCGCGCTATGAGCTTGTAGATCTGCTATTTTTCAATAGCTAAAGCATAACATAATGCCAAAAGGAGTTCCCGCCCAAAATGGGTTAATTATTTCAGTAGGCCTGTAACTTTACACAGATTATATATAGGTGTAATAATATAGGTTATAGCTATAAAAGTGTTAAGGATGTATTTTGCATTATACATACAATTAAAGTGTGTAAGCCATCAAAATGACCAAACCCTTGATGTCGTACTTCCATTCCAATACTAGTTCTGTATTACTTTGTTCAGTGCCAAATGCTTCATTTTCTTTCCAATGCCACTGGGAATTCCGCTGAATGGCACTGCAGTACATCTATTATGTAAGAATGCACTTTAGGATGCTTCTGGGTGACTTTCTCAGGCCCTGCTTCTCCTGCTTCACCAAATACAGAAGACCTCTCTCCATGTATTTATATAGAGATTTGCATTGCTTTGTCTGTAAAGGCCAGCCAGCGACCAACCTGCACTTAAACCCTATCTCCCACTTGTTTGGTAGGATTTTGACCACTTACTGCATCATCACTCAATACGTTAATTGTTACAGTCACAAAATGCAACAAAGTACAACAAACATCGTCTGATGCTGATATGAGATCATTAGATCAATAGTGCAACGTTTTTGGTATAATTGGAGTCGCTATGGAGCAGTTGATGGAACGCACACAGAAGCATCTATATGCCCCACACCCCAACAACCCAGCAGATTATAATCACTAGGGACATTGACCAGTAATTCTACAGGGTGTGCTAGACCAGTGGTTCTCAACCCGTGGGTCGCGACCCCTCGGGGGGTCGCCAAATTATTTTGGGGGGTCCCCAAAATATTTTTTAAAAAAAAGAAAAAAAAAGATTTTTTTTTTAAAATTTTATTTTCACGATTTTTCAAAAATAGCAGACCTACAAGTTCATAGCGCGCCACTCGGTGGCGCGCTATGAGCTTGTAGATCTGCTATTTTTCAATAGCTAAATTATAACAAAGCTTAAAACACCAAAGGGGTTCCCGCCCAAAATGGTTTAAGGTTATTGTAGCAGTCAATTTATATTGGGGGGTCGGGAGGGGGCGGGGCGGGGGTCCCGAGACATTGCCAAAGCATTTCCGGGGGTCCCCGGCCAAAAACGTTGAGAACCCCTGTGCTAGACAACAGCATGACATTTGAGGACATAAACATTGGATAGCCAGGGAAAGTGCACGATGCTCGTGTTTTTGCCCTGTCTCCCCAACAGAGACGATATCCATTTCTCCCCTGGCTTATGAAGCCATGCCCAGAAGGCTGATCAGATCAACTTTAATCACCAGCTCATTCAGGAGCAATTGACCACAGAGACAGCCTTTGGGCACCTCAAATAATGAGGTTTTGAATTTATATATTGTTATATATTGCTTTTATCATTGAGGTATGCAGTTTGTTTTACAAAAACGAATAGAATATGCACATCACTTGGTAGAGGTGCTGGGTTAGAAAGTAAAAGTAGAATGAACCTGCACATGCACTCATCTGCTCCAATTATTGATTTATTGACGGCGTTTCGAGCCAAGGCTCTTCATCTGGTCAAACTCGAGATGTGAGCAATCCACCTAGCAGTTCGTTTTAACAATTATAACATAACATGGCTCATGTCATGTTTTAGAGAGCACACCCACGTCGTTTTACCTTTTATTTTCTTCTTTTCTTGTATGTCTTGGGTTTGAGAACGGCACTTCCGCATTCCTATAGACTAGAGTGCCCGAGACGGCACCAGGCAAACGTCTGACGTTTGTTCACATTTGTCCCAATAAGTCACGATAATTCAAAGTCATACGATTTGTCACAAACGTTACCGCAGTGAAATTTGTTCTCCGCATTTGACCCATCTCTTGGAGCGGTGAGCCGCAGCCAAGGAGCGGTGAGCTGCAGCGTGCGCAGATTTGACCCCCAATCCAACCCTTTGATGCTGAGTGCCAAGCAGGGAGGCATTGGGTCCCATTTTTACAGTCTTTGGTATGACCCGGCCGGGGATCGAACCCACGACCTCCCAGTTTCAGGGCGGACACTCTAACCACAAGGCCACTGATAGGCCGTTTGCAATGGGAGTGAGAGTGTGTTGTAAAAGCACTTGAGTAAATGTGTTCAGTTACTGTCTACCACTGGTGTTATTGATGACAGAGCCCAGCAATAGTATATGAACATCTGGTATTCTGCTTGCCAGGAATCTCCATTCCTCAGCTTTGTTGTTGTTTCCACAGCAGGCTCCTGATTGCTGCGTACAACCTGTGTGTGTAGCTTGTGCTCCGTTCCCTTACATTCCATCTAGCTGCCTGTGCAGCTGATCCATGTAAGCCTGTGGCCTCGATATCATCCTGACAAGATTTGGCTTCAGGCTTCCCAGACTGAGCCCCAGGAATGGGCAGCTTTCCACTGCTTTCTCCACCCCATGCACATCATGGTCTCTGTCGGGTTGCCGGAGCACTGCTGACCTCTGTATCAGTGGGTGCAGCTCCGAGCAGCCTCTGTCTGGACGGGCACTTTGGCCTTAGGTAGTGCCAGTTGTGGACAGTGTTGTACACTCAAAGGGATTGGCAGAGTACACTGATCAGTGATCACATGACCCCAAGCTCTAGACCTCCAGTTCTAGGCTAAACATTTTTTTCTTTTTTCACACAGCTCTACTCACAAGGTATATTAATGACATAATGACATGACAAAATGGTGAAAATTAGTGGGTGTTCCCCTTTAAGTACTGTACTTCAGTAATTTCTATACATCTGTACTTGAGTTTTTTTCTCTCCACTATATTTCAAAGACAAATTGTACTTTGTACAAATTGTACTTTTGACTCCATTACATTTCTAGGAAGGCCAAAGTACATTATACTTAAGCCCTTTTGCAAATACAAATAGCCGTTCTACAAGCTACAAATAACCTGTCATGATGCGAAGCATGGTGAGCTTAATTGTACATCTGCTATTTTTGATTATTATGTTTTGTGTGAGTGGTTTGTGTCTTTGGGGTTTATGAATACTGAACCAAATAAAAGTAGCTTGTGACTAAATAATGTACATAGAACCAAAGCATTAGATATTCACTGGAAAACAAATTTTAAGTTACCGTTTTGGACATAAGATTTCCACCCAACATTGACGACATTAGCATTAAACATTAGATTAGGCGCTCACCGTCATTCCCATGCGACACATCTCCACAGTCTGCTACTACTTAGGGTCTTAGGGCTTAGGGTCGGCGACAGAGTACAGCATCTTGCAATGGGTCTGGTCCACAAGATTCGATACTCCACCAAGATACCCATGTACCTGTGTAGATACTTCCTTAATGTTAACGAAGTCCACACCCACAACACCAGAGGGAGTGCAACGAATCATGTTCAACCCAGATTCGGCACAAACAAGGGACTAAATTCTTTTCGCTCCTATGCCACCAAAATGTGGAACGCCCTACCAACAGTCATTAAGACATGCGAATCCCTTGACTCCTTCAAAACCGCTCTCAAAGGGCACCTACGGATGGCTGCAATTCGAAACTGGCCCCCGTAAAATCTGAATCCCCCCCCACCGCCCCCCCCCCCCTTTTTCCCCTCACTGTATATGTTTATTTTCCTTTTTTACCTCCATTATGATGAATTCCTGTACTGTTCTTTGTCTATATAGAAGTGTCTATTTGTACGTCTCTAAATGTTTTGATGAATTGAACATGGTGGACCCGGTTGTAAACAAGTGTAATGCTTAATTGGGTCGTCCACTCACAGTTAACAGCCTTTGTATTGAGTTTGTGCTTGAAATGTACTGTAATTCTGCAAACTGTTAATACAAATTTCAATCAATCAATCAAACTTAGAGCCGCATATGCACTCCTGCTAGGTAGACTGATCAATGTCCAATGAATGAATGAACAATGAATAAGCACCAGACTTGGTTGCTCCCATAGGATATTCTACAAACCACACAGACTTGTACGAACTGCCACATATTGCTCAGCAGTGTTGATTTTGTCGACTAATACTATGACGAAAAATGTTCGTCGACTATCTTTTTTCACAGAAGAAAACTAAATGAAAACGAAGCTATGATGACTAAAACTAAGACTAAATATATTATTTCGTCAACAATAAAAAAGTAGACTAAAATGTTGTGAGCTTGTAGATCGGCTATTTTCATTTTCAATACATTTTAGTCGACTAAATCAACTGTAGATTTAGTCGACTAAAACTAGACTAAAGCCCTAACCACACCAAAGGGTCGAGACGGTATTAGCATTGTTCCAGCGGTGTGATATGTGTGATTCAGCTGGTTGAATTCAATGGCCCAAACCACACCAATGGGTCACCTGCAACTCCTTGCAACCGTTTCGACCCAAGGCAGGGGCGGAACTACCAGGGGGAGGGGGGTGTCGTTTCACCCCGGCCCGTGACTCCAGGGGCCCGGGGCGGTCAGATGATCGATCGACGACCACACAGCGTTAAGCTACCTCCACATTGCGCCGACGGTCGGCTGTCGGCCAGTTTGAAAGCGTTGCGAGCTTGTCGGCAGGAGACTCCCGACGAGAAGCTCCCGTCGCTTGCCGCCCATATCGCCTTATCGACGCGTTGGAACCTGTTGATGAAGAACCGAACATGTCCTGTCGGCAGTGTTCAAAGAACGATCGTTCACGAACGCGTTCATATTTTGGGTGAACGTGAACGTACTGTATTTCTGCTTGATGACATGTCATTGTGAACGCGTTCATTTCTGGCGTGTGTGAACGTCACTTTCTCACGTTCAACTTCGTTCAAGAGTGAGTGTTTCCATACAGCCTTTCCATACAGCCTTGTAAAAGTTGTCACTTTCCCAAAGGTTGGAGTTCATTCCCAATAGCAGACTTTATTCCTATGGGCTGTGGCAATAATAATAAAACAATTATGAAAAATAACTAGACAGTTCATTTTTTGGAACCATGAACTTTAGTTCAACATTTTGAATGATGCACTATGAACTGAACAAGTTCATTTTTTAATTTTTGAACTGTGAACTGAACTAGGTCATACAAAAAAAGAACTTTCCCAACACTGCCGGTCGGTTGCCGATGTCTGGAGCGACCCTATCCATAATTGTAGTGATGAGGGGGGTAAATTACTCCACTGTAGAGTGGACTTGTATATTAGTCTGCTCGTCATGTTTCAGGGCTGACTACTGGTATAGTGTGTGAACTAGATACCATATATTATCAATATCAACTCTCAATTAATATATAATACCAATCAATCAACTCCAGTCTCCAAATCAAAAGCAAGACTAGCGGAAATAATGCTATCTATGTTTGTTTTGAAGCTCTGTGTTGCCATATTCTGTTTTGATTGATTGATTGATTGATTGAAATATGTATTAACAGTTTGCAGAATGACAGTACATTTCAAGCACAAACGCAATACAAAGACTGTTAACTGTGAGTGGACGACCCAATAAAGCATGCTTGTTTAGAAGAGGGTCCACCTTGTTCAATTCATCAAAACATTTAGAGACGTACAAATAGACACTTCTATATATAGTCAAAGAACAGAACAGGAATTCATCATAAAGGAGGTAAAAAGGGAAAAGAAACATATACAGTGAGGGGAAAAAGGGGTGGGTGGTGAGTGAAACAAGCGACCAGGTCTATGAAAACAAATCCAAAAGAAACAACCAGTTTCACTACTTCAGCTATTTTTATTTTTTAATAGGCCTAATCATGAAAGCAAGCCCAAATAAGCAACTACACTTCAGAAATAAGCCCAACTATAAAGCAAACGGGCAACTATGAATATTAAGCTCAACTAGCCCAAAGTCGCTTATAATAAGCAGACCTGGCAACACTGCAAACCATCGCTGCTGGCTGCTTTCTGCAATTTGCATGGTATGGGGGGGAATAATGTTTCGTCGGCAGACTGGCTTTGTGCAGATAAAACATGCTAATCTGTTATGCAATATGAGAGTTTTAAGTAGTCTTTGACTAGTCTGAACAAGTTTGTTTGGTCTGAAGTCACCTTTACACAGTCACTCATGACTCATGAGTTGTTCTAGTGGCGAAAAATACAACTTCTGGGAACTCAGATTACCCATGAGTCTCACGACAGATTCCATTCAAAGCATTATCTCTCAGGGCGCTACAAATCTATCTACACATCCTGTAAATTCACTTCAGAAATAAAACTAGTGTTTACTAATCATTACAAGTATAGCTCTTATTTTGAAGAGGAAGAGGAAGTCTAGCTGTTTCGGTTGTAGCCTATACTTCCATGACAGACATGTCCATCCGGACTGACAGACTGTAAACATTAAAAGTGATACGGTGGATTAAACGCATGCTTTTAGCCAAAGTTTATATATTTACCATATGAAAGCCGCACATCTTTGACTTAAACAATGTACACACTTTGGAATATACGTTAAACATGGTGGAAGTGGATCCTCTACCGGCAGCCAGCATTAGGTGAGTAATTAATTCATTGTAAAAGTATCACGCTGGTAAAATCATCAGCAGCAGCAGCCATGGGGCGGTCACCCCTTCTTAGGGTCACCCCCCTCGGCCCGGTACCACGTTCCGCCATGCAGTGACATAAGGCAGTGGTTCCCAAACTTTTTCATGTCAAGGACCCCCTAATTGACACTAATCAGCCCGCGGACCCCCATTTGAAAATATATGCCAGGGACTGGCCATAAGAGAAGATTTATAGGGCTCTAGCAATGATTCTCAACCGGTTTAATTTCAAGGACCCCCAGTTTGACAAGCATTAGGCTACGGACCCCCATTTAATGGCATTTCTATCTCTGGGACCCCCAATTTATATTGTAAAATCATTTGTACACTCTGAGTTACAGGGTCCATTTGGTTCCAAATGATCATTTAGCTGGGTCCCCCCTGGAACACCCTCAGGCTCCCCTGGGGGTCCCCGGACCCCACTTTGGGAACCAGTGACATAAGGAGTTGCATGGCGACCCTTTGGTGTGGTTAGGGCTCAACACTAAAACATTCCAGGTGACTAAAACTAAATGAAAACTATTCAAGAGTACTATGACTTTTTAATAATGGGATGAATCTAGAGTTGCAATACCCTCCATTGACTCCCCATTCATCCAATTTGCTTTTGCGATCTGCTTGTATTAAATTACATTAAACTCACCAACATTGCAGCTGGAGGGCAAGCTTGAATTATCCTCTTTCAATATGCCGAGCTTTTGTTTCATAAAAATCCACCGTTATGAGCTACTTTCTGTCAAGAAATTCTCTGCAGGTGATTCATGAAGTGAATGGAAGGTGAAGTGTTGGAGTTTGGAAGCACTCTTTTTTTATTAACGGGTCGCGCTGCTCCCTCCTGCATTATGTGCAAAGGCGAAACAGGTGGTACGCAGGGCCGTTCAGTGACCTCGACGAGTGCTTCCAAACTCCAGCACTTAGAAAAATAATCACCTGCAGAGAATTTCTTGACAGAAAGTAGCTCATAACATGTCTACGGTGGTTTTTATGAAACAAACGCTTGGCAGATTGAAGGAGGATGTTGCAAATTGTGGCTAAATCAACACTATATTGCTCAGATCGCTCTTAGCTGTGTTTATACCATAGCAGAGCATATCGTTGGTGAAACGTCTTTCTCCTTATTCTACTTTCTTTTTTTTTGTAAATTACTACTTGATCATATTACATCACCCAAACGTTTCAAAAGTAGCGACAACCAGAGCCATAGAGTAAGACAGTTACGCAAACTCTGTTCACTTCATGGGGCCAGTCCAATGGCGGCTCTCCTACATAGACTTCTATTGAATGGGGACAACCGGAAGTATTGCATGGGGACAACCGGAAGTTTACGGAATGGACCACGTGACCGTGCTGTTTTCTGCCCCCTCAATATCGCAACTGTTCTATTTTAGATGGCTCTGGCGACAACCAGATCGACGGACGTCGATCTGTTACTTTTGATATATTTTTTAAATCTTAAATCTTGCTTAAATCTTGCTTAAATCTTGCTTAAATCTTAAATCTTGCTTAAATCTTAAATCTTGCTTAAATCTTGCTTAAATCTTGCTTAAATCTTGCTTAAATCTTGCTTAAATCTTGCTTAAATCTTGCGTAAAGCTTAAATCTTGCGTAAAGCTTAAATCTTGCTTAAATCTTGCTTAAATCTTCCTTAAATCTTCCTTAAATCTTGCTTAAATCTTGCTTAAATCTTAAATCTTGCTTAAATCTTAAATCTTGCTTAAATCTTGCTTAAATCTTGCTTAAATCTTGCTTAAATCTTGCGTAAATCTTGCGTAAATCTTGCGTAAATCTTGCTTAAATCTTAAATCTTGCTTAAATCTTGCTTAAATCTTAAATCTTGCTTAAATCTTGCTTAAATCGTAAATCTTGCTTAAATCTTGCTTAAATCTTGCTTAAATCTTGCTTAAATCTTAAATCTTGCTTAAATCTTGCTTAAATCTTGCTTAAATCTTGCCTAATTTGAATCCTGATAAGTAACAGTTCTGGATCTAGGCCTATATGAGGTTTCCACCCGACAGAGACGATGTTTACCGAACCCTTCCAAAGTTTGTTTAACCCAAAAACCCACACGAGTCCCCCATAGTTGGGTCATATTGCTTTATAGTCCCCCATAGTTGGGTCATATTGCTTTATAGTCCCCCATAGTTGGGTCGCTTTCGCATATTGCTTTTCGTGTGTGAACAGAATCGGACCCCCTTTTCAAAAAGCTCTCGATTTAGTTTTTTTGTACGCACCTGAGTTTGACTGTTGCTTTCATGCCCAAATGCCCAAATGAACCATTAACAAGGGAAAATTAGCTAAATGTGTGGCAAATCTGCAAAAAAAATGTTTACCACTAGCTTTCTTCACAAATGTGTTCATAAAGGTGTCTACTATCAGAGAATTTTTTTTTCCAACCCAACTCCCTTGGGAAACTTTGCGACAGCTGCTGAAAGTTGGGGTACCATTATATTAACCATATTTACCATTAACATCCAATATAAGGCAAAAATGTCCAAATTTCATTATACTTTAAGTAGTATCGGACGTGTCGAACTAGGGGGTTTTCATGATTCTGAATCCATTGCAAGCATTAGTTTTGCACAAAAACACTCCTTCGCCTAAAAATGGCCATAGCCGTCATCACACATTTGATGAGGTCAGCACATTTGGGCACATTTGGGCAAGTGGCTATGGCCAAATTTAGCCCAAGGAGTGTTTTCGTGCAAAACTAATGCTTGGAATGGATTCAGCATCATGATAATTTTCTCTAACTACATGAGGTGTAAGCTAGAGAACACTAGAGATCTTATCCAAGTGAACTAAACAAGACAGCTAATCTACCCCAGGAAGATTAGCTGTCTTCCCGGTGTCAGCTAATGCGGATCCATTCAATAAACAATAAACAGGTGTGAAGACACCCTTAATGTTAACAGATAGAGTTCCCTTCAAAGTCACACTGAAAGTCAGAGACTGGGCCAAGGGTCAAACATTGATTTCCAGCGAAACGCAACACTGGCTCGGTCCTCGGGGAAGGGAGAACGTCAATATTGGTGTTTTGTGTCTTTTTAAATAAATCAGTCAGCTATATTTACCACGGGCATTTTTCCGTCATTTAAGAGTGGCCACCGTTTCCAGGGTAATCTTTTAGAGAGAGGAGATGGCACCAGAAACATTCCATTTGGAGCAAACACTCACATACCATGTGAAGGTACACATTACTGGAATAAAATGTTGCTATATTCAGGCCACCACAATGCTGCTATCACACAACATTCCTCAGAGATTTTCAAGATGCCGATCACGCAGATTTGCCATTTTCATGCAGAGCAAAGGAACACAATCTGCAGTTTATCCCAATCATCATTAATCACAGTAAGACCACGTACAGTCGTACACTCAGGGCATTCACAATGTTTTCCTGCCAAGATGCCGGTGCTGTGCAAATATAAGCCAATGGGCTGCCGCTATGCTATGTGATGCCATTGCTCTCAAACAAATGCTGCACTGTTAATATATGGGCAAAATGTGAAAAGCTTGTTGAATTACATGTTTTCTAAAATAGCAAGCTCACAATACAATGACTGGGCTTTCTAATTTCACCGTTTTTGTGTTAGTAGTAGGAATATACAGTTGGGTGCCACCGATATTGTCCCTTATCATTTGACCCATTTAGGCCTGACCTCAAAATTTAAAAAAATCCTTCTAAATCCTCCAGTTTTCTGAAATAAATATTTTCACGATTTTTCAAAAATAGCAGACGTACAAGCTCGTAGCGCGCCACTCGGTGGCGCGCTATGAGCTTGTAGATCTGCTATTTTTCAATAGCATGTTTAAAACACCAAAAGGGGTTCCCGCCCAAAATGGGTTAACTGTCCTTTTGCGCAGATCACGCAAACCACAGCAAAAAGAAAAGGACAATATCGATGGCCTCCAACTGTAATAGCACAACGTTTGTCATAATATTGTATAGGGCTACAACTATCAATACTTTATTATTGATTATTCTATCAATGACTTTTTCCTATAATAATCGAGTATTTTAAACTTGAAAATGGCCCAGTTTAGCCTGGGCCGTGGCTCAGTGACCCAGGCACCTTGGCTGGTGGCCCAGTCTGGCAGTGTGCTGCGGGTTCGACTCCCGATCCCGACGGCCTTTGCTGCATGTCTTCTCCCCATCTCTCTCCCCATTTCCTGTCAGCCTAGTGTCTGTCCCTCCATAAAATATATAAAAATAAAGGCGAAAGCCACAAAAAAAATGATGAAAATTGTGAGCTTTTAGCTCACGATTCACAATTTCACAGGGATTGATTATGAAAGGATTTGTATTCAATTAATTATTATCAATACGTTTTATAGTCCATTTTTATTGATTTATTTCCTACACTATTTATTTAACACTAGCATGACTGAGAGGTCATTTTCAGAAGGCCTTCCATAACTATAATCATCCATCATCATTCCATCATCTCTGAACATTTTGACATCTGAAACATTTTCTAGATATGACTGTAACTTAACCCACTTTGACCTGAGATCAGATTCTAAAAATGTCTTCTACATCCTGACAGTTTTCTGAAAAAGCTATGTTTCTATGTCAGTGGTTCTTCGATTTTTCAAAAATAGCAGACCTACAAGCTCGTAGCGCGCCACTCGGTGGCGCGCTATGAGCTTGTAGATCTGCTATTTTTCAATAGCTAAAGCATAACATAATGCTAACACCAAAAGGGGTTCCCTTTTTTCTTCAGTCATGCTATACTAGTAAAATGTTTGTTTAACAAACTCTAGACGTGAAAGCCTACCTCAGGTTCCGAATGCAGAATGGAAAAATACAAAGATGCTTAATAGAGTCTAGCTCTGCTGCTGAACGTGTGCCACATATATGACTATTAAAGAAACAATTAACATCTAATGAGTTTTGCTTATTCATTGCTCCTTTTATAGTGCCAGCAGAGCTAATGACTCTTGGGTACCGTGCATAATATCCATGTCATGTGGAATTGTTAAAATATAATTTGTGGGCAAGGCATGCATAAAATGTGCCTGCGTGCATGCGTGCGTGCGTGCGTGCGTGCTCGCTCCCGCTCCCTTCTTAAGACTGAAAATGTGTCTGTGTGCCAATGGAAGTTACTCACTTCTGACATCCCTCTATTATGACTAAGTGGATGAGTGTGTGTGTGTGTGTGTGTGTGTGTGTGTGTGTGTGTGTGTGTGTGTGTGTGTGTGTGTGTGTGTGTGTGTGTGTGTGTGTGTGTGTGTGTGTGTGTGTGTGTGTGTGTGTGTGTGTGTGTGTGTGTGTGTGTGTGTGTGTGTGTGTGTGCGTGCGTGCGTGCGTGCGCGTGCGTGCGTGTGCGTGCGCGTGCGCGCGCCTGGAGGCTGTGCGTCTCCTCCAGCCAGCCACTGTCGAGGAAGCAGTGATGTCACAGAGCATTACATCACGTCTGATCTCCTTCAATCTCTTCCAATCCAGCGTCAGATGCGTGGGCGGAGCCATAATGAAGGATGAGAATGCCACCTCTAACCAGGAACATGCTGGAGGCGCACAACGTGGACAAGCCACAGTCAGGGAGCTGAGCCTCCAAAACACCTGACTCCTTCTGCACCTCCTACCTACACGCATGAGTCAGGGGCAGGTAAAAATAACTTTATTCCCCCTACTTTTTTCCCCCCCTCATATGGTCAAGCTACACCAGGCTTTTCTCGCGCGTTTACCCTAAACGCGCGGCCCGCGCGTGCGTTTTTTAAAATAGGACTGGACCTAAATTAAACGCACGCGCGGGAGAAAACGCGCGAGAAAAGCCTGGTGTAGCGTAGGCATAAGTAGTACCACAATGCAGCAGGCATAAGTAGTACCACAATGTAGCAGGCATAAGTAGTACCACAATGTAGCAGGCATAAGTAGTACCACAATGTAGCAGGCATAAGTAGTACCACAATGTAGCAGGCATAAGTAGTACCACAATGTAGCAATATACTCGGACTAATATATATAAGTCGGACTCCAGGATCGCTGTCCTTTGTGGATCTTCTGCCATCCACATTTCGGATTGAATTTCGGATTGAATAAGTACATCAATTTCATAACTGTGGAAAAAATGTTGTGTATAACAGACTGAAAGATAAAGGACAAGTACATTTACTAAATGTTAATGTTTTTGTATATTTTCTTTGGTGGATTTTCCATGTTCTTTAGTACAGGGGTTCTCAACGTTTTTGGCCGGGGACCCCCCCCCCCCCCCTCCCCCCCGAGGGGTCGCGACCCACGGGTTGAGAACCCCTGCTTTAGTACATGTGTCAAACTTTTATTTTTGTGAAATGACAAAGGAACATGGATCCTGTTCATTCAAGTGCTGTGGATGATATAAAACATTTGAAAAGGGAAGGGTGACTGAAGTTTAATTCTCAACTGTTCTGGATCTCATTATTTACATAACAAGTTATGAGCTTTCTATCTAGCACCTCTGCTGGAACACTCCATCATCGCAGTTCCTGTTTACACTGAGCATGTGCAAACCTCCCGCAGGAGACCGGGCCGCACCTCCGTGCCTCATCCTCTTTATTTGTCCTAGCTTCACAAGGAATCTCGGGAAAATTCTACCTTCAATTTTGACACACGCCCCAGAGCTGGAAGAGGCGTCTACTTATTTACGTCTATACTTAGTTGAGCTGCATCATCACCAGGTCTTTTACTGGAGGTTTAAATCCATCACTGACGTGGGCTGCTAATTAATTGGTTGGATCAGTCGCAAAGTGAGACGAATGGAGCCTACTGCACACACTTTAACCATTAACTCAGTAGAAGGCCTGATCAATCATTTTGTTGCTGTAGGCCACAGACCTTGTAAGTCCAAACCATTGATTTTCAGGAAATGGAGAAAAAAAATAAGTTTAGTCAAAAGCTCTTCTTAACACTTTTCATTGTTTTTTGTTTTATTTTTATTCACAATGAGAGGCCTATTCATAGTCCAGTTTTCGGTGAAGCAGTTTTGTGGTCAGCGGTGGCCTAAGGGTTGGAGGAGCGCCCCTGTTGCCGAAAGGTTGCCGGTTCGATTCCCCGGACGGGCAGGAAAAATCTGGGTCGGGAAGTGATTGTCATCACTCACCCAATACGGCTGAAGTGCCCTTGAGCAAGGCACTGAACCCCCAACTGCTCCAGTGGAGCTGCTTAGTACAGTATAGAGCGTCGCAGTCCCGCCCCCTTTCATGACGACGCCAGGCCCAGGAAATGAATCCCAATGAATTTTTCCCATAGACATTTCAAAAAGTATTTATTTAAAGACCTTTTAAGCGTCGTACGAAGCCAACTCGAGTCGTGACAAATCATGAGAACATGTTGGACCAAACAAATAATTACAAAGAAGAAAAACAACAAAAAAAAGTGTTGTAACCTGATGTTTTTTTCTACTTTCTAATTCTTTGTTTGGCCCAAAACATTGTGTTTATTGTCATTATTTGTCACGACAAGAGTTGGCTTTGTCCGCGGCGTAAACGTCTTTAAATAAATACTTTCTGAAAAGTCTATGAGGAAAATGAACAGGGATTTCTTTTCCGGGTCTCTCGAGGGGGCGGGACTGTGACGCTCTATAAGACTGTGGTTGTACTGGTCAGCTCCCAGGTTTTAATGTGTGTGTCTGTCTGTGTGTTTCTATGTGCAGGGCGTTGCTGAAAATGAACACTTGTGCTCAGCTACTACCCTGGGTAAATAAAGGATTAAAAGGTGACCACTGAAAACTACAAAATGGCCAATCTACAAGCAAAGTGTTACGTTGTGAGCTTGTAGATCCTTTTGCATGATACTGTCATACGCTATAGCAGGGGTTCTCAACCCGTGGGTCGCGACCCCTCGGGGGGTCGCCAAATTATTTTAGGGGGTCCCCAAATTATTTTTAAAAAAAATAAAAAAAAATGTTTTTTTTTTTTAATTTTATTTTCACGATTTTTCTAAAATAGCAGACCTACAAGCTCATAGCGCGCCACTCGGTGGCGCGCTATGAGCTTGTAGATCTGCTATTTTTCAATAGCTAAATTATAACAATGCTTAAAACACCAAAAGGGGTTCCCGCCCAAAATGGTTTAAGGTTATTGTAGCAGTCAATTTATATTGGGGGTCGGGCGGGGCGGGGGTCCCGAGACATTGCCAAAGCATTTCCGGGGGTCCCCGGCCAAAAACGTTGAGAACCCCTGCGCTATAGTATAAAATATATATAAAAAAAACAAAAAAAAACATGACATCATGGAGATACAAGGTTTCTGCTCATCAGCAGCCATTTACGTTTGGAGGTTTTTGGCTGATTGAAAACCCAACCCGACCTAATATAACCCCGTTACGAGGAAATGGATTTTCCGTAATGAAAATGCGACTGAGCTAAACTAAAGTGATGTGAATCATTGACAGGCGTGTCTGAGCGCCAGCCTTCAGCCCCCCAGCCGCCACCACTCTGATACGCACCAGTCATGCTTCGTCGAGCGGTTAGTTCCACGATGGAGGACGCTTCAGGTGTCTTTGCCGTTCCTATGGAAACAGCATCACCTGCCCGAGCTGTCAGGGACACTTGCTGTCACTGGCATGCATGGACCCCCCCCCCCAAAGTATTGTCATCAAAATATACTTTCCAAAGGTTCCAAAGTAAAAGTACCAAATCCTATTTAAAAATCAGACCCGTCTGAAGTGAGTGGTACTGTACTGTACTGTGTGTGTGTGTGTGTGTGTGTGTGTGTGTGTGTGTGTGTGTGTGTGTGTGTGTGTGTGTGTGTGTGTGTGTGTGTGTGTGTGTGTGTGTGTGTGTGTGTGTGTGTGTGTGTGTGTGTGTGTGTGTGCGCTCACTCTACTGGCCACACACACACACACACACACACACACAAATTACCTAATGGTGCAGTCGTGCGGCCAAATGCACACAACAGCCACCGTGACCAACATGCACTGATGTCAGACACAGATGACAGACAGAAACCGTGACAAAGCACATGAGCAGACATGGACACACTGGACAGTGGACACACATGCACCTAAAGTCAAATATGGAGATCAACTTGTACTGATGTTAGACACAACCGCTGTTGTATTGCGCTTAGTCAAAGTATAACATAAGTGGGTAATGTAAGTTTTGTAATAATCTAAATCTGCAAAAATAACAGTGGAGTAAAAAGTAGAATATGTGCCTCTGAGAGATAGCAGGTTATAAGTATGAAGTTTTCTTTTGTTGTTTTCGTCCTCCTCCCCCCCATGCAAAGCGTCCTGGGTACTAATTAGTTACTTTCCACCACACATGGACCCTCCAGAAAGAAGTACCCCTCGGCGCCTGCCCTGCACGTCTAGCAATGTCTTCTCTAACTTTAGACAATAGCTTTTAGTTAGTCTCTTAACCCGCCCTACTTCGTATAAGTACTGTATTCCTATAGGTCTAAAACGGCATATGCATGACCTAGTTCTTTTAAGTATACTTCATCCTTGTTCCATCTGCTGTACATCCAAAAGTGTCACACAGTTCAGCGTAACGAGCAGACGAGGGTCTTTGAATAGCATGATGTGAGAGCGTGCAGGATTCAGTTCAGCACAAGCCTCTGCCTGCACATCGCCGTCATCCACTGTTTTCCGTACCCTGTACCCATGTCTGCGCGTGCGTGTGTCTGTGGCGTGTGCGTCTGTATATAGATAAGAGAGCGCAGCTAGGGCACTGTGGGAGATAAGACCCATGTGGAAAAGGAGGAGACAAGGTCACGTTTTCCTTCCTCTCAAACAAGATAGAAAGGCTGCCAACCTTCTCTCTGCTCAGACACATAAGATTTGTTCCGGTGCAGTTCGTCTTCCTCTGCAATATGTTCTTCATCTGTGAACACATCTCCGTACCGCGAGCGAAGGTGCAGGCCTTCGGAATTGGACGAACAAAGATAACGGCCATTTCCGAAGTAGATGTATGATTGCCTGACGAGGAGTAGAGGGGAAATTGTGACACAAAGTTGTTGTTTGTGTGTGTGTGTGTGTGTGTGTGTGTGTGTGTGTGTGTGTGTGTGTGTGTGTGTGTGTGTGTGTGTGTGTGTGTGTGTGTGTGTGTGTGTGTGTGTGTGTGTGTGTGTGTGTGTGTGTGTGTGTGTGTGTGTGTGTGTGTGTGCTAAAAAATAACAAAATGACAAGAAAGAGTTAAAAAATGACATTCATGAAATTGTCTAAAATATTGATGATGTCCTCACACATAGGAATACAAACATACGTGTGTTTGTGTGCATGCATGTGTGAGGCATGCACACACACACGGATGTGTGGCTGTCACGCCAGCATTGATCTCAAACCTCCCCAGCAGCAGAGGTGGTGATATGTGCTTATCGCAGCGTTCGGCCTGTCATTCAGATGTTGTTTGTGAGCATGGAGTCGGCCGGGCTTATCTCCAGCTGGAAGATATGACCGACCGGAACCCTGAGTGTAGCAGAAACCAACGCTATGAAGCTGTCAAGCCGGTGAAAAGGTTTTCAGACTCATTTCCAATGTTTTACCCCGTCTCATTTCACCTCTTGATCTCAATTGTAATTTCCTTTAGCCTCACAAGCTGCTAGGGCCGATCCCTCCAACACTTTTAGTCCCAGATAAGATTATATCAGTGGTCCCCCCCCCCCCCCCCAACCATAAGATTATATCAGTGGTCCCCCCGACCATTGGAAATCTGTGTTGGCGCAGATCGCGCCCCACCCATCTGATCACTTAAAGGGGCATTCCACTCATTTTCAACATTTTACTATGTCATTAATATACCTTAGAGCTGTTGTGTGGAAATAATAAAAAAGTCCCCCCATTCTGTGTTTCCTAGAACTAGAGGTCTGAAAGAAATCATTAACATGGTGAAACACATCTTGATGATGTCATCAAGATGTGTTTCACCATGTTAATGATTTTTTTCATAATTACAGTTCTAGGGAACACAGAATGGGGGGACTTTATTATTTCCACACAACAGCTCTAAGGTATATTAATGACATAGTAAAATGTTGAAAATGGGTGGTTTTTCCCTTTAATGGAAATAAACCTGGTTTCAAAAGACACTTTATCACCTTGTTTTTTGCGTTCCATGTGGCTATATGGCCCAAATGTCCAATTTTACACAAGATGTCAAAGTCTAAGGGCTCCAATTTCGTCGCCGCCATTACCCGATACGCGGCCCGCAATTCAGCCGCTGCCCGGAAATTACGAGATTACGGGACGCAGCGCAAGTGAGACTTCAAGGCAGCAACGCAACACTCTTCCATGGGCTGTAGACCGTACGGGTATGAAGCAATATAGAACTGGGCATAACGGGCAATGGATAAGGGATCTCTTAAAGGCAATGGCACGTGGACTGGTGATTGGTTTAATTTATGTAACGCCCAAACCACACCTATGCATAATATAACGGGTAACGGAGGTGTTTTAGGGATTTAGACAAGTAACCAAAATACCAACTTAAGTGGGGGAACACCCCTTCCCACTGCTAAATCCCAAAACAGTGTATTTAGAAAGGTCAGACGAAATTGGAGCCCTGAATGTACTATACTCTTTTTTTTTTGAGTGGCACTCCTACAACTGGCTTTGTTAGTTTACGTGTCTGTTCGTACCAAAAAATGGTGTAAACCACTCCTACAACTGGCTTTGTTAGTTTACGTGTCTGTTCGTACCAAAAAATGAGCATGGTTGCTATGGTCACCCAGTTCACACGGGTGTGATTTCTTTACGTCAGACATTACGTCAGACAACAGTTGATCAGTCTATATAAGACCTTACACCACTCAGTTCACACGGGTGTGATTTTTTATTTGTAGATCTAGAAAGGACTGTGAAATCTGCCAATGTTTCCTTCAGGCCCAGCACATTGTTTCTTCCACACTCCACTTGAAGCAGGAATCAGCGTGAGAATCTGAACCCTTGACTGTATAAGAATCACACATCAAAAAAATTACTGATAGATGGGAACACAATTGACCCTTACAGGAACCAAATGGACCCGCAATTCTGTTCCAATTCTCTCCCGAGTTAAATTCGCACTGACGATTACGTTGCATTGACTGGGTGTCCGTATAGGCCAGGGTTCCCCAATAGGCGGCCCATGGGCCGTTTGCGGCCCGCGGAGCGCCCCCTTGTGGCCCCTGGAAGAATTTCCAAAAAAAAAAAAAGTTTTTTGTTTTGTTTTGGGGGGGTGTCCCAGATATAAATGGCATTGAATGGGGGTCAGTAGCCTATGCATGTCAAACTGGGCACCCTCTCAAGGTTGAGAACAATTTTTAATTAATTAATGAAAACATAAAAAACACCAGCCTGGTTCCCTGCCACACAGCCAACTCAAGGTACGGCCACGGAGCCGACTTGGGGACCCAACGCAGCTCCTCCAAGGAAAACAAACAAATTAACGGAGCTGAACGTGAATCCCCCCCACCGCCCACCCCTTTTTTCCCCTCACTGTATATGTTTCTTTTCCCTTTTTACCTCCTTTATGATGAATTCCTGTTCTGTCTATAGAAGTGTCTATTTGTACGTCTCTAAATGTTTTGATGATTTGAACATGGTGGACCCTATTGGAAACAAGTGTAATGCTTAATTGGGTCGTCCACTCACAGTTAACAGCCTTTGTATTGAGTTTGTGCTTGAAATGTACTGTAATTCTGCAAACTGTTAATAAATTCTTCAATCAATCAATCAGTCAAAATATGGCCCTTGAGGAAACTTAATTGGGGAACCCTGGCATAGGCTAACAAGATTATCAAACTGGAGGTCCTTGAAATTAAAATAAAAGTTTGAGAACCACTAGTCGTGGGCTCATAGGTCATTGGCTCGATTCCCCCTCCTTGGTGGTGCGCGTCACGCCCCGACTGCATCCTAATAAGACGGAAATCAGATAGAAATGTCTTTCAAGCCAAATACCACAGAGGTATACCCTCTTCACCCTTCACACCTCTGCTCACCTCCCGTTAAACTGTACAGAGGTATACCCTCTTCACCCTTCACACCTCTGCTCACCTCCCGTTAAACTGTATAGAGGATACAGAGGTATACCCTCTTCACCCTTCACACCTCTGCTCACCTCCTGTTAAACTGTATAGAGGATTAAGCTGTTAGGCTGAGGAACGTACACACTGATCACTGATTCATGGTGTTCAGGGTTCAAGCTCCGCTCATCAGCTTTTATTTGTGTAATGTCTGTTCTTTCACCTTTTCTTAATAGCATATTGCAGAAACCACCTGGTCCGCAAGTGACCAGTTTGACTTTGAAAACTATACAGAACAATTGTATTGTCTCTCTCTCTCTCTCTCTCTCTCTGCCTCCACACTAAATAGCACTTGCCCTAGCCTAGTCCCTTAGATAGCACATTATGTAGACTTAGATAGTATTTTAAACAGACTTATAGCTTGTTACGTAGACAGCTCTAGAATTGCATTTTATGTAGTCATAGCACTTTATAGTACACATGTATAATATATTATATAGTATAGTATGTATAGGTTACATAGATACTCCACTGTTAAGTTCTTAGTTTACGCATGATTCATGATAACTACTTTTTATATATGTGATGTATGCCATGCTTTTGTTATTGCTTAATGTAAATCGCTCTGGAATAAGAGCGTCTGCTAAATGCCTAAATTGTAAAATTGTAATACATAAATTACCTTTAATATACCTAAAAATTATGGAGGTCTGTTTAATTTCTAAGCTATTTAGTATGCCAATAATTTTTTCTAATTGCTGACTGTCAATCCGGACAGTAATTAAACGAAATTGACAGTAGGCCTAGTTAATCACAAATTATGTTTATAATGGGCTCTGACTGGCATATAGCCTGGTGTACTGTATATTTAGTTGGTTATCAGTGTGTCAGTGCAACGCATTGTGAGGTTGTAGATCGGCATGTTTTTGACTCCCTTACGGAGCTATGTGTGTGGGTGGCTGGCTGGCTGGCTGCCTGCCTGGCTGGCTGGGTGGGTGCCTGGCTGGGTATGAGCACGAAAACAGCATGGTTGTTTTGTTTTTCACCACCTGTGCGCAATCTTAACACACACACGCACATATAACTGTATATATGATGATTTCGGGTGTGCCAGTACAGGGGTTCATGTGTTTGGTCCGACGGAGCATTGGTCCGAACGACAACCTACCTCAAAACCTAACCTCCCCCGGGGCAGCACACCTAAACCTAACCCCAACCCTCTCCCGACCCCTAACGCACCTCGGACCAATGCTCCTTCGAACCAATGCTCCGTCGGACCATAGTATGCCTCCCCCAGTACAGTACAGTGACAGTAGAGGGTACAGTAGAGGGACCGCCACACAGGAACCCCCAGACGGAGTTGCACCACTAACTTCACACGTGTGTGATTTTTGTTGTTGTATGACACTGCCGTGCAACTACAAAGTATGCTTACGTATAATAATTTCCATCAAATACCAGGGTGACTTGGAAAATTAGTTACACATACCCAGCCCCAGCAGCAAAAAGATGATTATATCTGTGTGTGGATTGGAGGTGAAAAGTATGCCACCAATTTGTTCTAGCACCAGTGGGAAACTCCAACATCTGACTCTTACTGTAACATTTTGAAATCAAAGTATGACCACATTCCCATGAGTCTTCTCCATGAAGTCAATGTTTGCTAGATTTTCAGACAACAAACAGCATATTTTTGTACAACATTTACACTGATCTAAAGATATTGGAAATGTTTTACTTTTATCTTCGCCAACAACTTTTATACTTTTCTCTCAGTGGTCGTTTTGCTGCAGTATAGCTATTTACGTACTGTAGCTTACTTGTTTTCAGAGTGAACACGTGCGTGCAGTGTGCACACATACCAACGGAGACTACATTAAATAAATATTAGTTAATCGTTAAGACTTTAATTATACTGTAGGTACATTTTCTAAAACGGGGGTTTTGATAAGACTCGAGGTGTAATACACAAATCTTGCTTCCGAGAGGATAATATACACACCTCTTCACACACCTCCAGTAGCCACTACAATTCGGCCTCTCTGATTTATCGATGTGATTTGGGTGATTTGTTTTCACTGGCGTTAAGCTTTCGTGCGTCAGAACCTCAGACACATTGGGGCTGCTCAGCCTCAACTGCCCATTGTGAGCTCCTCACTTGCGGGTCGAAGTTGACAATACTTGTGGGATGTAAAGGTGTGTGATAGCTTTTCATGGATCTTTAGAATCTTACCAACAGCGAGATGCATCCACCAAACCATTCCATGCACTGTCCACAGGCTGTTGAGAGCCAACAATCATCTACAGTATTGTGACAGTTTCCTTATACGTAGATTAACTTTTCGCTGTTTTTTTAAACTATCACAGAGCAAGTTAAGTTTATGTGGCAGAGTAAATCTCCCTTGCACTGCAGGGAGTGCAGAGCCAGCGTGAATGGTCTCTCTCGGTGTGGCCAGTGGCACACACACACACAGCCAAAATATTTACTTAGAAAACATGTATTTATTTATTTTTATTCAGATTTGCATTACTTTGAGCATTATTCAGAAAAGCAACTGGCGATCCCTCCAAATTATTTGGTCACAAACAACCCCCAGGTTGAGAACACCTGCAGGCATTTGTGATTCCTTATACCGCTGTAGCCTGAGGCCCACTGTATGGAAGCAGTAGCCTGAGGCCGCTGTAGCCTGAGGCCCACTGTATGGAAGCATACTTTATACCGCTGTAGCCTGAGGCCCACTGTATGGAAGCATACCTTATACCGCTGTAGCCTGAGGCCCACTGTATGGAAGCATACCTTATACCGCTGTAGCCTGAGGCCCACTGTATGGAAGCAGTAGCCTGAGGCCGCTGTAGCCTGAGGCCCACTGTATGGAAGCATACCTTATACCGCTGTAGCCTGAGGCCCACTGTATGGAAGCAGTAGCCTGAGGCCGCTGTAGCCTGAGGCCCACTGTATGGAAGCCGTAGCCTGAGGCCGCTGTAGCCTGAGGCCCACTGTATGGAAGCAGAAAGCTGTAGCCTGAGGCCCACTGTATGGAAGCAGAAAGCTGTAGCCTGAGGCCCACTGTATGGAAGCAGAAAGCTGTAGCCTGAGGCCCACTGTATGGAAGCAGAAAGCTGTAGCCTGAGGCCCACTGTATGGAAGCAGAAAGCTGTAGCCTGAGGCCCACTGTATGGAAGCAGAAAGCTGTAGCCTGAGGCCCACTGTATGGAAGCAGAAAGCTGTAGCCTGAGGCCCACTGTATGGAAGCAGAAAGCTGTAGCCTGAGGCCCACTGTATGGAAGCAGAAAGCTGTAGCCTGAGGCCCACTGTATGGAAGCAGACAGCTGTAGCCTGAGGCCCACTACAATTTACAATTTACAATTTACAATTTAGGCATTTAGCAGACGCTCTTCTATCCAGAGCGACTTACATTAAGCAATAACAAAAAGCATGGCATACATCACATGTATAAAAAGTAGTTATCATGAATCATGCGTAAACTAAGAACGTAACAGTGGAGTATCTATGTAAACTATACATACTATACTATATAATATATTATACATGTGTACTAGGGCTGCAACTAACGATTATTTTCATAATCGATTCATCGGGCGATTATTTAAACGATGAATCGATTAATCGGATTATGGCACCTTTTTGCAATTACCTTTAAAAGTTTGCTTCAAGTTATTGTAGGCATGTTGTAACTAACAATAAAGACAATAAAAATGAATACTCCTTCAAAATCTATATTTTACCCCCTTTTTTGTACTTTGTAATGATACTGTAATCTGTAATGTTGACCGTGTATATTCTTTCCATTTCTATCTCTGGGACCCCAATTTATTATTATTTTATTTCTATTGTAAAAATCAATGTCAATTTTGAGAGTCCATTTGGTTCCATTTTTGCACTCTCTGTTACAGACCCTTTTAGGGTCCACATGGTTTACTTGCTAACTATCTATAATTTAGCTGAAACTCCCACTATGAGAACCACTGTCCTACACACACACACACACACACACACACACACACACACACACACACACACACACACCAGCATGCTAGCTGATAGAGGAAACCGTTCTTATTTAGCAGCCATATTAGCATGTTCTCTAGGCTCTAGTATCACTTATTGCCAAAGTTAAACAGCACTGAACAACTGATCATTGTTAAGCAAAACGTTCTGCTTTTGCCCTGTGCCCACTTCAATGCGCTGCTGAGTAACACAGGTGGAACAAATTTGAGGAGCTAACGAGCTACACTGCTAGTGCTCCGTAGACTGCCAGATTCAGACTTTGGGGAGCATTTTTGGTCATACGACAAAAAATATGGACAGTGGCGGTGCTCACAAATACCATGTTTTGGGACCTGTTTGGGGCATTTTGCAACCTGTTGATGACGTTGATGAGCTCACAGATCAGCTGTTTTTGCGGAGCTCATCGCAGCCACAGAGCGACTTGACGCTCTCTCTCTCTCTAGCCGCTGCCACACCATCAAAAGAGCTGCGCACGTTCTCGGCTGCGCGTAGCTTAAAGCTTGAGTTTTTAGACAGCTGGTGGATGGAAATTAAGCTCCACCTCCGCCGAATACTTGCGCGACGGCCAGATTCCCGGAAACGCTCTCCTCCGCTCAAGTCTTCGGCGGAGGTGGAGCTTCTTTTCCATCCACCAGCTGTCTAAAAACTCGGAATTTAAGCTGCGCGCAGCTTAAGAAGTGCGCAGCTTAAGAATGTTTTGCGCTATGGTGTGGAGACGGTGTCTCTGTGTGTGTGTGTGTGTGTGTGTGCGCGTGTGTGTGTGGGGGAGACTGAAGTTGGGAGAGAGAGAGAGGGGTAGATGCGGAGCGCTCAGGTCACGTTCAAGACAATCTCGTGTTGTTTATACCGACCCGTTGCATATTGATCGTTCAGCCTAGTGCCATTACTGAACGGTAAAAAGAAAGCAGCTTTACGTTAGATTTTAATGTTGGAAAACACCCGCGATTAAATCGATAATCAAATTCGTTGGCAACGAATTTAATTATCGATTTTTATCGATTTAATCGATTCGTTGTTGCAGCCTTAATGTGTACTATAAAGTGCTATGACTACATAAAGTGCAATTCTAGAGCTGTCTACATAACAAGCTATAAGTCTGTTTAAAATACTATCTAAGTCTACATAATGCTATCTAAGAGGCTAGGCTAGGGCAAGTGCTACGGGCCATGGTGGAGTCTGAAGAGGTGGGTTTTCAGACTACGGCGGAAGATTGGGAGTGAGGCTGCAGTTCTGACTGCAATGGGAAGTGCATTCCATAGTTTTGGAGCCAGAAGGGAGAAGAGTTTGGGACGTGTGGAGCGTTGTCCCGGCGTTTTTAGTGAAGGTACCTCCAGCTTCCCTGCGTTGGCTGATCTGAGTGAGCGGGAGGGTTTGTAGGGTACGATCATACTTGTGAGATATGGGGGGGCCATGCCTTTGGTTGCTTTGAATGCCAGCATCAGAGTTTTGTATTCTGTGCGGGCAGCGACCGGGAGCCAATGGAGCGAGCGGAGAAGGGGGGAGACGTGTGAGAATTTTGGCTGGTTGAAGACCAAGCGTGCTGCGGCATTTTGGATCAGTTGGAGGGGCTTAAGTGCACATGCCGGTAGGCCAGTAAGGAGGGAGTTGCAATAGTCAAGTTTTGACAAGACTGTTGTCTGGATTAGGAGCTGGGCTGACTCCTGGGTGAGGAACGGTCTAATTCGTCGTATGTTGTAGAGTGTAAACCTACAGGATCTAGTGACAGCTGTGATGTGTGTTTTGAACGAGAGCTGACTGTCCAGGACAACACCAAGGTTCCTGGCTGTCGGGACAGACTTTACCAGGGCGTTGTCTACGGAGATAGTTAGCTCCCGCATAGGGCAGGACTTAGCTGGGAAGAACAGAAGCTCAGTCTTGTCTGGGTTCAGCTTGAGGTGGTTGGAAGACATCCACTGTGAGATGTCAGCCAGGCATGCAGTGATGCGCTCTTCTACCTGGGTGGCAGAGGGGGGGAAGGATAGAAACAGTTGTGTGTCATCGGCATAGCAGTGATAGGATATATTGTGAGCAGAGATGATGGTGCCAAGGGATTTAGTGTACAGTGAGAAGAGGAGGGGACCAAGTACAGATCCCTGTGGGACCCCAGTTTGGAGGGTGCGGGGGGGTGATAGCAAACCTTTCCAAGAAACCTGGTAAGTCCGGTCAGAGAGGTAGGAGGAGAACCACTTCAGCGCCGTCCCGCCTATGCCTAGATCAGCTAGGGTGCCTAGGAGCAGCTGGTGGTTCACTGTGTCAAATGCCGCCGATAGGTCTAGGAGAATCAGGACTGCAGAGTGGGAAGCAGCCTGGGCAGCATGTAGTGCTTCTGTGACTGCGAGGAGTGCAGTTTCCGTGGAGTGTGCCTTCTTGAATCCTGACTGGTTGGGATCCAACCCACTGTATGGAAGCATACCTTATACCGCTGTAGCCTGAGGCCCACTGTATGGAAGCAGACCTTATACCGCTGTAGCCTGAGGCCCACTGTATGGAAGCAGACCTTATACCGCTGTAGCCTGAGGCCCACTGTATGGACCTTATACCGCTGTAGCCTGAGGCCCACTGTATGGAAGCATACTGCTGTAGCCTGAGGCCCACTGAATGGAAGCAGAAAGCTGTAGCCTGAGGCCCACTGTATGGACCTTATACCGCTGTAGTCTGAGGCCCACTGTATGGAAGCATACTGCTGTAGCCTGAGGCCCACTGTATGGACCTTATACCGCTGTAGCCTGAGGCCCACTGTATGGACCTTATACCGCTGTAGCCTGAGGCCCACTGTATGGAAGCATACTGCTGTAGCCTGAGGCCCACTGTATGGACCTTATACCGCTGTAGCCTGAGGCCCACTGTATGGAAGCATACTGCTGTAGCCTGAGGCCCACTGTATGGACCTTATACCGCTGTAGCCTGAGGCCCACTGTATGGAAGCATACTGCTGTAGTCTGAGGCCCACTGTATGGACCTTATACCGCTGTAGCCTGAGGCCCACTGTATGGACCTTATACCGCTGTAGTCTGAGGCCCACTGTATGGAAGCATACTGCTGTAGCCTGAGGCCCACTGTATGGAAGCATACTGCTGTAGTCTGAGGCCCACTGTATGGAAGCATACTGCTGTAGTCTGAGGCCCACTGTATGGAAGCATACTGCTGTAGCCTGAGGCCCACTGAATGGAAGCAGAAAGCTGTAGCCTGAGGCCCACTGTATGGACCTTATACCGCTGTAGCCTGAGGCCCACTGTATGGAAGCATACTGCTGTAGCCTGAGGCCCACTGTATGGACCTTATACCGCTGTAGCCTGAGGCCCACTGTATGGACCTTATACCGCTGTAGCCTGAGGCCCACTGTATGGACCTTATACCGCTGTAGCCTGAGGCCCACTGTATGGACCTTATACCGCTGTAGCCTGAGGCCCACTGTATGGAAGCATACTGCTGTAGCCTGAGGCCCACTGTATGGACCTTATACCGCTGTAGCCTGAGGCCCACTGTATGGACCTTATACCGCTGTAGCCTGAGGCCCACTGTATGGAAGCATACTGCTGTAGCCTGAGGCCCACTGTATGGACCTTATACCGCTGTAGCCTGAGGCCCACTGTATGGACCTTATACCGCTGTAGCCTGAGGCCCACTGTATGGACCTTATACCGCTGTAGCCTGAGGCCCACTGTATGGACCTTATACCGCTGTAGCCTGAGGCCCACTGTATGGACCTTATACCGCTGTAGCCTGAGGCCCACTGTATGGAAGCATACCGCTGTAGCCTGAGGCCCACTGTATGGACCTTATACCGCTGTAGCCTGAGGCCCACTGTATGGACCTTATACCGCTGTAGCCTGAGGCCCACTGTATGGACCTTATACCGCTGTAGCCTGAGGCCCACTGTATGGACCTTATACCGCTGTAGCCTGAGGCCCACTGTATGGAAGCATACTGCTGTAGTCTGAGGCCCACTGTATGGACCTTATACCGCTGTAGCCTGAGGCCCACTGTATGGACCTTATACCGCTGTAGTCTGAGGCCCACTGTATGGAAGCATACTGCTGTAGCCTGAGGCCCACTGTATGGAAGCATACTGCTGTAGTCTGAGGCCCACTGTATGGAAGCATACTGCTGTAGCCTGAGGCCCACTGTATGGACCTTATACCGCTGTAGCCTGAGGCCCACTGTATGGACCTTATACCGCTGTAGCCTGAGGCCCACTGTATGGACCTTATACCGCTGTAGCCTGAGGCCCACTGTATGGAAGCAGAAAGCTGCCAAAATTCAAATGAAATGGCAAATACAAAAAGTCAATTGAAATAAGAGAACTGCTTTTTCATTTTCAGGTCATTAACGCATAAATACATCTAAAATGTAATAGCATTTACATTTAATCTACAGATGTGCTCATTCTATGACACAATTAAAAATAAAAGATCATTTGATTCTCAATTTTCAAAAAATACCCCGCAAATTAGTGGGCAATATTACAATGAAAATGCAATTTAGAAAATTCAAATTAAATAAGAGAAATGCTTTTTAACCTTCAGATATTGAACGCATTTAAGTGAAAATATAATGCAATAGCATTTATATTTCATCTCCAGGTGTGCTCATTCTATGACAGAATGAAAAAGCAAAAGCAATTTACATTGCATTTGCATTTTCAAATTGGCGTGTGTACGACTTGAAAATTAAAATGCAATGCGATTTGCTTTTGCTTTTTAATTTGGTCATAGAATGAGCACATGCAAAAGCAAATCACATTGCATTTTCATTTTCAAATTGGCATGACGATTTCTACGATTTGAAAAGGAAAATGTGATTTGCTTTTGCTTCATCTCCAGGTGTGCTCATTCTCATAATTGGCACACTAAGATATTGACTATATAAAGAAATTATGTAAAAGAAAAAAATGGCGATATGATATATTTTCTTTAAAACCTTGAAAAATGATTAATTGTGATGAATAGGAACTTAAAAAGTATACTACGCTGGTTCCATGGAGCAATGGTGGAACCCAACCGATTGATTGATCATTAAAAGATTCATGCGCTGAAAGATGCAAAGTGGGTCCTAATACAGAATAGGTTGGAACCACCGCAGTACATGCAATATGTGTGGCTATGTTGAGATTAACCCTCAAGACTTCAAGAAGTCAGCTGGACGTGAGTTGGCTCTGAACGTGGGCCGCTTTTCTCTGTCGGCACCAAATCTCTCTCACCAAGCTAGATGTGAGCGTGTATAGATCGGCTATTGTTTGGCTAATGTTCGAAATAGAATCCAAAGGGAAGTATGCACATCTCTACAAAATAATTACAGGTGCTGAACAAAAAGATACGTACAGGGAAAAGGAAGGCAGTCCCCACACTTTTTTACAGCTCCCAGGGTCATGTATTTAAAGGAAGGCAGTCCCCACACTGTTTTACAGCCCCCAGGGTCATGTATTTAAAGGAAGGCAGTCCCCACACTGTTTTACAGCTCCCAGGGTCATGTATTTAAAGGAAGGCAGTCCCCACACTGTTTTACAGCTCCCAGGGTAATGTATTTAAAGGAAGGCAGTCCCCACACTGTTTTACAGCTCCCAGGGTCATGTATTTAAAGGAAGGCAGTCCCCACACTGTTTTACAGCTCCCAGGGTAATGTATTTAAAGGAAGGCAGTCCCCACACTGTTTTACAGCTCCCAGGGTCATGTATTTAAAGGAAGGCAGTCCCCACACTGTTTTACAGCTCCCAGGGTCATGTATTTAAAGTCCCCACACTGTTTTACAGCTCCCAGGGTAATGTATTTAAAGGAAGGCAGTCCCCACACTGTTTTACAGCTCCCAGGGTAATGTATTTAAAGGAAGGCAGTCCCCACACTGTTTTACAGCTCCCAGGGTAATGTATTTAAAGTCGGTAGACGGACAACGTTTCAAACACAACAGGTCTTTGTCTTCAGGCAAACACAGTAGGCGTGTTACAACAGCATACTGTAGGTGCGAGTTGACAATGAACAAGCCGTTTTTGCAATGAAGATAATTAGACTGACACACACAAGTGCCCTTGAACAAGGCATTGAACCACTACGATGAAATGTTCTATGAGCAGGGCCTGGCTGGAAACAAGTTCTTGAGCTTAGCCCAGATACCCTGGGTAAATATAGTAATCATTTCATTTCATTTCATTTCATTTCATTTCACACCCACTGCATCTACAGAGTAAGGCTGAGTAGAGTAATGTCAAGCCAAGGACTCATATAAGACTATTAGTAGTTAGTTATGTATGTTATTTTTTGGTTTGTAGTAAATTATCCATTTTCCTGCAGCTCTGTACAACTTACCCTCGACTTCCCTAAAAGTATTCTATCTTAACAGTTGGCCAATGTTCCCCACATAATAATATGGATGCTGCCTGGGGATTTAAGTGGTTAAGGGAATTCAATCTGAATTCAATTCTGCATGTTCTATAGAACTCGGGGCCGGCCGGCTAAACCGGGGACGGAATTGGCTCTGCAACGGTATATACGCTGTCACTATAATCAATGGATCCCGGCTGCATGCGGTGCGCAGCTGGTGGTGTGTAAGTGCTCTTATATTTCCGCATGTCCGCGGGGACAACGCAGCCCTTCGCCTCTCCTTTAGAGGAAGAAAACAGTAAAAATGGAACTCCCTGCGGGATGTGGACAAATTGTCGGTGCAGCCACCTGCTTAGCTGCGTACGGTTCCATTTAGCCCCCCGTCCCCCTCAGAAGGTTGTGTCGTTATTAGTTGCTGTATGGTTGCCGATGCCATAACACTAAGAGTATAGCCATAGACTCACAATCCTAATATAAATGCACCACGTCTCTGTGTGTACGTACGAACGTCTGTAATCCACATAACTCGAGAATTCAAATTTGACACCACAGGTAGTGACCAGTGCCTGGTGTCAAGTCTGTCGGATCGCCGATTGTCCGGAACCAGCACAGACGCCTTTGCTCGGGCTCTGGACAGGGCCCCTGCCCAGGCTCTGGACATCTCCATATATGGAGCTGGCCTGTTCTGACATCACAATAAGGTTCTGACATCTGCATATACTCCATATTTGGGCATGCCTGACAAATAACTCCATATATGGGCATAAAAGGGACACAGACATAATAAGTGGGTTGGCTATTCATTTCCAACTTGCATCGTTACTTCCAAGTATAGGCCAGTGCCCAATGGGCACCACTCTAGTTCTTATTAAAGTGGCACCTTCTTATTAACCCATTCTGGGTGGGAACCCCTTTTGGTGTTAGCATTATGTTATGCTTTAGCTATTGAAAAATAGCAGATCTACAAGCTTGTACAGTAGGTCTGCTATTTTAGAAAAATCGAAGAACGACTGACATAGAAACATAGCTTTTTCAGAAAACTGTCAGGATGTAGAAGACATTTTTAGAATCTGATCTCAGGTCAAAATGGGTTAAGGTGGCATTAAGTGAAGACCAATGAAAAGCCATTTTCAGCCATGCTGAACCGACAGTGAACCGGCTCTCTAGACAAGTGGTTCTCAGAGTGGGGTCCCTGAGGGGGGGATGTTCCAGAGGGGAGATAATAAAGCAACAACATCAGTTTAACACTATTTTGTACACCGCGTCACAGTGCTGTGAGCATGTAGATCGTCTATTTTCTGATCGACACGGAACACGTTGTCCGTGCAACTGTACTGTACAGGACGTATCAATGTGGAGGTCCTTGACATGAATATGTTTGAGAAGCGCGCTGGGTCAACAACATGGAGACGTGGTGGTTGAAACCACATCCGTGGTTTCATCATCCCCTCCTCCATCCCCTCCTCCATCATCCCCTCCTCCATCCCCTCCTCCATCATCCCCTCCTCCACTGATGGAGGAGGAGGAGGAGGAGGAGGAGGAGGTGGTCCAGGCTGAAACCAGAGCCTTCATGTTCAGACCATTTATTTATGTCTCCCCATCGGAATATCCTTTTCCTGAAAGCGAGATGCTGTAGATCCTGTCCTATATACTGTATATGCTCTGCCCTCTGGGAGGTGGGGGAGGAGGAGGAGGAGGAGGAGGAGGGGGGGGGAGGAGGAGGAGGGGGGGGGGGGGGGGGTTGGGGTCAGGGTGAAAGGGGAAGACGGAAGTGGAGGGGAGAGTTGTAGTCACCATATTCCCAGGAGGAGATGTACAGTAGTGAGTATCATGTTCTGTTCTGAAGGCAGAACAAGACACACACACACACACACACACACACTTGTGTGTGTGTGTGTGTGTGTGTGTGTGTGTGTGTGTGTGTGTGTGTGTGTGTGTGTGTGTGTGTGTGTGTGTGTGTGTGTGTGTGTGTGTGTGTGTGTGTGTGTGTGTGTGTGTGTGTGTGTGTGTGTGTGATGAGATAACAGAGGAGAGGAGAAGCTCAAGCTTCTAACAAAAGACACACACACACACACACACACACACACACACACACACACACACACACACACATAATTGATACTGTATACCTTTTTTGTCACTTTGTTGCATTATTCCTTTAAAGATAGTTTACATAGAGTTATTATTACAAAACATTTCTTTGAAAGGTTTGAGATCTCTCTCTCTCTCTCTCTCTCTCTCTCCCGCAGCTCTCTCATGTCTTCTGTTTGCTTTCCCGTCATTTTAAGTTAACCCACCCATCATTCTCACGACTCCCACAAGGTTCTAATGGTATAGGGTGTGTGTGTGCGTGCGTGCGTGTGTTGTCACGTGTGTGTTTGAGTGCGTGTGCCTGCGTGTGCACATGCATATAAGGCAACGAGGGACTAGTAGCCATGGCGTAGGCGAGCGTCAACCCACATTACGTGAGGTGCTTCTCATCGCTGACGCCCACTAACCATGCAGGGCCCCCCCCTCTCTGACATGATGCAAGCAGTCACATGGCCTACGGATGAAGAATACCCATCATCAACATCATCATCATTAGCGTACCGAAATGGCGCTCGAGGTCACTTGGATAGTCATTTTAAGATGTATACTTTGTCGTATGATGTGACGTGACCCATTGTGAGCTTGTAGATCCTGCAGGTTTCAGTGTGCGGCATATTGCATATATACGTAAATCAAGCGAAATACAGCAGGCCTTGCTGATTCAGAGGTGGTTAATTCAAAAATATCTACTGTAATTCGACTGGCAGCCAGGCAGATTGGTTCCCTTATTGATTCCCGGTGTTTGCCTTGCGCGCTAATAGGCAATTCATATCGCTCAAAGTATTTGCATATCCCACAGGTACATTTATGCAAACACTGCGCACAGACCTGTATGTGTGCACACAAAGAGCCGAACACATACCTACTGTACACACATGCACGGAATGGTACATCGTTTAAGTTTAACCCATTTTGACCTGAGATCAGATTCTAAAAATGTCTTCTACATCCTGACAGTTTTCTGAAAAACCTATGTTTTTCTATGCCAGTCGTTCTTCGGTTTTTCTAAAATATCAGACCTACAAGCTCGTAGAGCTTTTAGATCTGCTATTTTTCAATAGCTAAAGCATAACATAATGCTAACACCCAAAAGTGGTTCCCGCCCCAAAATGGGTTAATGAAGGATGGTATCTCCAGTGCACGTTTACTGAAGGGAGATGTCAAATAATCTTATCGTATTTTAATTCAACAGCACCTGTACAGTAGAATGTGTCTCCAGCAACAGGAGCAGCACTGGCAATTTCCGCGTCCGGGGCCAATCACCATGCTTAAACACGTCCGGGGCCAATCACCATGCTTAAAGAAAAGTGAGGCAAAAGCATTGATTGCTGTTTAATCCATTTTGGGCGGGAACCCCTTTTGGTGTTTTAAACATGTTATAATTTAGCTATTGAAAAATAGCAGATCTACAAGCTCATAGCGCGCCACCGAGTGGCGCGCTATGAGCTTGTAGGTCTGCTATTTTTGAAAAATCATGGAAATGTGGCGCAAACCATGGAATATTCTTTTAGAGCCACTGATTTTAACTCAAATCTTTGCTCTGGGGGTGCCCCTGGAACAACATATTTTCAGATGGGGGTCGGCGGGCAATTACATATATTTTTGAGGGTCCTTGACATGAAAATGTTTGAGAACGACTGACATAGAAACATGGGTTTTTCAGAAAACTGTCAGGATTTAGAAGACATTTGTAGAATCAGTCTCGGTCGAAATGGGTTAAGGAAGTCAAAGCCACTCGTAACGTAACTGCCGTCCCCGTGCAATTCCACCCTGTCGCTCCCAGCAATGTGTGATCTTTTGCTCTCCACCTCCAATGATTATAACGTCATCTGCAATCACAGCCACGCAGTAGAGAGTAGTGGAAAGTAGCTATTAAATACACTTACTCAAGTACAATTTTGAGGTACTTTTATTGTACTTGGGTCAGTGTGTGTCCATACTTATAGGCTTCTACTCCAATTTACCTACATGTACAATTTAAGCATTTAGCAGACTTAAAGGTATATTCAGTGATTTCGCTTCATTCAAATATCACTTATTTTTAGTGTGCTGACCATATAAGGAGTTCCTCCCTGTCCCCAAGTGAGCCCCTGGGGTCAAAAAACCCTAGTTTCAGTTTTGGTGGCGGGTGGCAAAGCCTTCATCCAATCAGGATGAGAGGGGCCTTCCTCCAATCATGTGTGGGGGCGGGCCTTGGTGCACATGCTGTTGCACTTCCCCCCCACTGTAGAGCGTGTGCATGTGCACATTTTGTTACCGGGGCGGACTGGGTGGTTTTCCAAATCACCCAAATCACTGAATGCTCCTTTAATCCAGAGCGACTAAAGGGCCTTTCAAACGGGCAGCGATAAACGCGCCTAGTAATTCATTTTCAATGAGACCTGCGTTTTGTTTTTGTACGTGCGGAGAAGTCGAGGGGTGACAACGCAAGCGTATTTATGTGGGCGCGGTTCCGTGAAATGATCGCGCACGTGCTCGTTTCGTGCACACACCCGCGACTAACTAGACCTGGATTTACGTAAGCTAAGAACCTAACAGTGGAATATCTCTATAGATATAAAGAAACTATGTGTATATACAGTACTATAGAGTGCTACTCCACTACATCTTAGAGGCAAATAATGCACTTGTGTAGTTACACTTTGTAGATTTAGATTTTTTTTTATTTGATTTGATTTGATTTATTTGATATATTCAAGATACAGTTCAAAAAGAGCAGTACCGAATGGTCAGGATTGCACAAAAAGTCAAAGACTTAATTCCATTGTGGTCCAAATAAATAAATACAGCATATGCTATAGGAAGAACATGCGTTGACTAAAATCACAATAATAAGGACACCATCAATAATAAGGACACCATCATAGATCAATAAACAAAACAATGAATACATAATAAATAGATAACTACAGCACTATTCTAGCTTGCCCATCAGCCAGTTTTTCTTAACATATTTTTTAAAAATGTTCAAGGACTGGGCAAATGTAATTTCCCTTGGGATTTTGTTCCAATCCTCCACCCCTGTATATTTAAATGAGCTTCTGCCTACATTATTTGTTAGGCTTGGTAGTTTAAGATTATTATTTCACAATATCTCCACTAATCTCCACTATAAGAACACACTCCTCTCTCATACTGCGTTTTGCATCTACAGTACGACACTAGGAATGGCCTTGGCCTTCGACCACCCATCTTCCTTTGTAATCTTGAAGTCAGCCACTCGCAGCCCCTCAAGCAGTGTAGCTTCATCTGGCACTCTGTTTATCTCTTACTTTGTCTTCCTCTCCCACTCGCTCTCTCTCTCTTTCACGCACGCACGCACGCACGCACGCACGCACGCACGCACGCACGCACGCACGCACGCACGGACGGACACACACACACACACGCATGCACACACGCTCACACACACTAACACAGAGCCCCTCCCATTGTTATGTAAACCTCAAGCCATGACAAGAATCACTTTGTCATCTGTGTTTTATCGTTGCACTTCCAGCGCACTGCTACACAAATACCCATACACACACACACACACACACACACACACACACACACACACACACACACACACACACACACACACACACACACACAATGCATAATGTATACACGCAAACACATAAATATCCATGCAAAAATATGTTTGCATGCATGTGGACATAATTACACATACCGACACAATTATGCAATTCTTTCCGCTTCATCCACAACAATTGGCCAATTGCAGGCTGTGGTAGGCAGCTTTTATGTTTGGAGGCATACTGTGCCCCCCCCCCTAAAGACACACACACACAGTGACAACCACACCTTCTTTACTAACATGTGCGATGTGCCTTAGATAGCTGCATGGCGGTGTGTGGTGCACCGAAAAATAGCAGATCTACAAGCTCATAATGCTTATTTTGTTTTGAAATTTCAATAGAGGGATAAGCCCCTTGAGTTGCAACAACTCCTTCCTGCCATGTTCATGCTGGTTTGGGGATTACGCATGCACGCACGCACGCACGCACGCACGCACGCACGCACACACACAGTGTATTGGATTATGCATGCACTGTCCTCTCTCTCTCAACGACTAATATGCCAAGATGCCCTAGAGCAAGGCTGTTATTTGTTGTTGATGTCCATATTGTGTCTCCCCCCCCCCCCCTCTCTCTCTCTCTCTCTCTCTCTCTCCCCCCCAGCCCCCCCCCCCCCCCCCCCCTCGGCACGGTCGAGGCAGATGGCCGCCCATCCTAGAGCCAGGTTCTGCTTCAGGTTTCTTCCTGTTAAAGGGGGAGTTTCCAATGTCTTTCCAATGTCGCCACATGCCTGCCTGCTCAGGGAGAGTCTGTGTAGTTGTGATTTGGCACTAGAATTAAAATGTAATTCAAATTGGAGATTTAATTTAACCCTTTAGCACTATAGGAATCTAGTTTGCTGTCATAAGAGCAATACGCACGTTGACCCCGTTGAGCCCTGCCTTTGATCTGACGGAGCAATGAAGCCAAGCATACCAGGATGACAGTGGATGGGTGGGCTGCTGGGTGGGCTGCTTATCATACCAGGATGACAGTGGATGGGTGGGCTGCTTATCATACCAGGATGACAGTGGATGGGTGGGCTGCTTATCATACCAGGATGACAGTGGATGGGTGGGCTGCCTATCATACCAGGATGACAGTGGATGGGTGGGCTGCTTATCATACCAGGATGACAGTGGATGGGTGGGCTGCTTCTCACCGGGCCAGGATGACAGTGGATGGGTGGGCTGCTTCTCACCGGGCCAGGATGACAGTGGATGGGTGGGCTGCTTATCATACCAGGATGACAGTGGATGGGTGGGCTGCTTATGGGTGGGCTGCTTATCATACCAGGATGACAGTGGATGGGTGGGCTGCTTATCATACCAGGATGACAGTGGATGGGTGGGCTGCTTATCATACCAGGATGACAGTGGATGGGTGGGCTGCTTATCATACCAGGATGACAGTGGATGGGTGGGCTGCTTATCATACCAGGATGACAGTGGATGGGTGGGCTGCTTATCATACCAGGATGACAGTGGATGGGTGGGCTGCTGGGTGGGCTGCTGGGTGGGCTGCTTATCACCGGGCCGTTGTGACAAGGAGAAGTCAGTGCTGAAAAAAGTACTGACATTTTACTTAACCCATTTAGGCCTGAAAAAAGTGTCTTCTAAATCCTGAAATACCTGTTTCTAGGCCTATATCACTCAATATTTCATGTCAAGGACCCCAAAAATGATCTGTAATTGGCCTCCGAGACACCCATCTGAAAATATGTTGTTCCAGGGACCCTCCAGAAGCAAAGATTTGAGTTAAATAAAATAAAATGGTAAATGGTGCATTTATATAGCGCCTTTATCCAAGGCGCTTTACATAGATTGTGCATTACATTCACCCATTCACACACACATTCATACACCGATGGCAGCGGAAGCCATGCAAGGCACCAACCAGCACACCGGGAGCAATTTGGAGTTCAGTGTCTTGCCCAAGGACACTTCGACATGTAGACAGGAGGAGCCGGGATTCGAACCGCCGACCCATGGATCATTGGACGACCTGCTCTACCTCTTGAGCCACAGTCGCCCCAGTTAAAAACGTTAGTTAAACACGTTATTAAAATATATTCCAAATTTGAGGCACATTTTCACGATTTTTTTAAAAATAGCTAAATTATAACATAATGTTTAAAACACCAAAAGGGGTTCCCGCCCAAAATGGGGTGAAAGTATCAATACAGCAATACAGAAGTACTCTGTTACAAGTAAAAGTACACAATATTGGTTTCAAAATGTTTAAAGTAACAAAAGTAAAAGTAGTGCAGAATGTCCCTTTTCAAATGTCTACAAATCTTTTGTAGATAGCAAATCTACAAGATTGTAGATTGGCTATTTTCAAATGGCCGAAATGTATATATAGGGCTGAAGTGGTTAATGTATGTTTTGTAATAATAATCCAAATCTACGAAGTAGTTTTAAAGATAAGTGTAGTGGAGTAAAACGTGCAATATTTGCCTCTGAGATGCAGTGGAGCAGAAGTCAATGTACTAGAAATTACTCAAGTACATCACTTAAGTAAATGTACTTTCCACCACTGCTCATAGCTGAGCCGTTGTGACAAGGAGAAGCACAGAGCACTGTGACCAGTGAGGAGGAGCACAGAGCGCTGTGACCAGTGAGGAGAAGCACAGAGCGTTGTGACCAGTGAGGAGAAGCACAGAGCGCTGTGACCAGTGAGGAGAAGCACAGAGCGCTGTGACCAGTGAGGAGAAGCACAGAGCGCTGTGACCAGTGAGGAGAAGCACAGAGCACTGTGACCAGTGAGGAGAAGCACAGAGCGCTGTGACCAGTGACGAGGAGAAGCACAGAGTGCTGTGACCAGTGAGGAGAAGCACAGAGCGCTGTGACCAGTGAGGAGGAGAAGCACAGAGTGCTGTGACCAGTGAGGAGAAGCACAGAGCGCTGTGACCAGTGAGGAGAAGCACAGAGCGCTGTGACCAGTGAGGAGAAGCACAGAGCGCTGTGACCAGTGACGAGGAGAAGCACAGAGCGCTGTGACCAGTGAGGAGAAGCACAGAGCGCTGTGACCAGTGATGACAAGGAGAAGCACAGAGCGATGTGACCAGTGAGGAGAAGCACAGAGCACTGTGACCAGTGAGGAGAAGCACAGAGCACTGTGACCAGTGAGGAGGAGCACAGAGCGATGTGACCAGTGAGGAGAAGCACAGAGCACTGTGACCAGTGAGGAGAAGCACAGAGCACTGTGACCAGTGAGGAGAAGCACAGAGCACTGTGACCAGTGAGGAGGAGCACAGAGCGATGTGACCAGTGAGGAGAAGCACAGAGCACTGTGACCAGTGAGGAGAAGCACAGAGCGATGTGACCAGTGAGGAGAAGCACAGAGCACTGTGACCAGTGAGGAGAAGCACAGAGCACTGTGACCAGTGAGGAGGAGCACAGAGCACTGTGACCAGTGAGGAGAAGCACAGAGCACTGTGACCAGTGAGGAGGAGAAGCACAGAGCGCTGTGACCAGTGAGGAGAAGCACAGAGTGCTGTGACCAGTGAGGAGGAGAAGCACAGAGCGCTGTGACCAGTGAGGAGAAGCACAGAGCGCTGTGACCAGTGAGGAGAAGCACAGAGCACTGTGACCAGTGAGGAGAAGCACAGAGCGCTGTGACCAGTGAGGAGAAGCACAGAGCGCTGTGACCAGTGAGGAGAAGCACAGAGCGCTGTGACCAGTGAGGAGGAGAAGCACAGAGCGCTGTGACCAGTGAGGAGGAGAAGCACAGAGCGCTGTGACCAGTGACGAGGAGAAGCACAGAGCGCTGTGACCAGTGAGGAGAAGCACAGAGCGCTGTGACCAGTGAGGAGAAGCACAGAGCGCTGTGACCAGTGACGAGGAGAAGCACAGAGCGCTGTGACCAGTGAGGAGAAGCACAGAGCGCTGTGACCAGTGACGAGGAGAAGCACAGAGCGCTGTGACCAGTGAGGAGAAGCACAGAGCACTGTGACCAGTGACAAGGAGAAGCACAGAGCGCTGTGACCAGTGAGGAGAAGCACAGAGCACTGTGACCAGTGACAAGGAGAAGCACAGAGCGCTGTGACCAGTGAGGAGAAGCACAGAGCGCTGTGACCAGTGAGGAGAAGCACAGAGCACTGTGACCAGTGACAAGGAGAAGCACAGAGCGCTGTGACCAGTGAGGAGAAGCACAGAGCACTGTGACCAGTGACAAGGAGAAGCACAGAGCACTGTGACCAGTGACGAGGAGAAGCACAGAGCGCTGTGACCAGTGAGGAGAAGCACAGAGCACTGTGACCAGTGACAAGGAGAAGCACAGAGCGCTGTGACCAGTGAGGAGGAGAAGCACAGAGCACTGTGACCAGTGAGGAGGAGCACAGAGCGCTGTGACCAGTGATGACAAGGAGAAGCACAGAGCGCTGTGACCAGTGAGGAGAAGCACAGAGCGCTGTGACCAGTGAGGAGGAGCACAGAGCGCTGTGACCAGTGAGGAGGAGCACAGAGCACTGTGACCAGTGAGGAGGAGAAGCACAGAGCGCTGTGACCAGTGAGGAGGAGCACAGAGCGCTGTGACCAGTGAGGAGGAGCACAGAGCGCTGTGACCAGTGAGGAGGAGAAGCACAGAGCGCTGTGACCAGTGAGGAGGAGCACAGAGCGCTGTGACCAGTGAGGAGAAGCACAGAGCGCTGTGACCAGTGAGGAGAAGCACAGAGCGCTGTGACCAGTGAGGAGAAGCACAGAGCGCTGTGACCAGTGAGGAGGAGCACAGAGCGCTGTGACCAGTGACGAGGAGAAGCACAGAGCGCTGTGACCAGTGAGGAGAAGCACAGAGCGCTGTGACCAGTGAGGAGAAGCACAGAGCGCTGTGACCAGTGAGGAGAAGCACAGAGCGCTGTGACCAGTGAGGAGAAGCACAGAGTGCTGTGACCAGTGAGGAGGAGCACAGAGCGCTGTGACCAGTGACAAGGAGAAGCACAGAGCGCTGTGACCAGTGAGGAGAAGCACAGAGCGCTGTGACCAGTGAGGAGAAGCACAGAGCGCTGTGACCAGTGACTAGGAGAAGCACAGAGCGCTGTGACCAGTGACAAGGAGAAGCACAGAGCGCTGTGACCAGTGAGGAGAAGCACAGAGCGCTGTGACCAGTGAGGAGAAGCACAGAGCGCTGTGACCAGTGAGGAGAAGCACAGAGCGCTGTGACCAGTGAGGAGAAGCACAGAGCGCTGTGACCAGTGAGGAGGAGCACAGAGCGCTGTGACCAGTGAGGAGAAGCACAGAGCGCTGTGACCAGTGAGGAGGAGCACAGAGCGCTGTGACCAGTGAGGAGGAGCACAGAGCGCTGTGACCAGTGAGGAGAAGCACAGAGCGCTGTGACCAGTGACAAGGAGAAGCACAGAGCGCTGTGACCAGTGAGGAGAAGCACAGAGCGCTGTGACCAGTGAGGAGAAGCACAGAACGCTGTGACCAGTGACAAGGAGAAGCACAGAGCGCTGTGACCAGTGAGGAGAAGCACAGAGCGCTGTGACCAGTGAGGAGAAGCACAGAGCGCTGTGACCAGTGACAAGGAGAAGCACAGAGCGCTGTGACCAGTGAGGAGAAGCACAGAGCGCTGTGACCAGTGAGGAGAAGCACAGAGCGCTGTGACCAGTGAGGAGAAGCACAGAGCGCTGTGACCAGTGACAAGGAGAAGCACAGAGCGCTGTGACCAGTGAGGAGAAGCACAGAGCGCTGTGACCAGTGAGGAGAAGCACAGAGCGCTGTGACCAGTGAGGAGAAGCACAGAGCGCTGTGACCAGTGACCAGGAGAAGCACAGAGCGCTGTGACCAGTGAGGAGAAGCACAGAGCGCTGTGACCAGTGACCAGGAGAAGCACAGAGCGCTGTGACCAGTGACAAGGAGAAGCACAGAGCGCTGTGACCAGTGAGGAGAAGCACAGAGCGCTGTGACCAGTGAGGAGATGCACAGATCGCTGTGACCAGTGAGGAGAAGCACAGAGCACTGTGACCAGTGCATTCATGATGCTCGATCAGGGACCAAGTGAAAGAAGATTCCATACGGTTCAACGGTTGAAACTGGTCACGTATAGCCAGGATGCTCCGGCAGGCTGAAGAGATGCATCAGCAATGCATGACACTGAGACCGAGAGATTTGATTTGATTTTTATTAATGATCCGCGTTCCCCATTAGCTGGTGCCATGGCAACCAGCTAGTCTTCCTGGGCTCCACATAAAAGACAAAATACAAATACAAAATGATCAAATTATGTCAGTACTCAAACACGAGAGATGGCTTATGGCTTGCTGCCTTTGGTTAATTCACTCATTCAATCTTTATTTAATCTTGAATATTTGATTGAGGACAAGCCCTCACAAATAAAAATAGTCAAACATGAAAATATGAATAAGCAAGACAGTTGAAAAGGGAATAAACACAATTCCAAAATAATTATTATCAGACAATGCACAATTTTCTTGCACAATGCTGAATCATCCAGGGGGCGACAACAGAATGACCCTTTCTTCAACTATGCTAGAGGGCTGCCTGGAAATGCAACGTAAGGATGCAAGAATATAATTATGCGCTCTCCCTCAAACACCACAGCTGACACCAAAATGTGGTGTCCAAAATCCGGAAGTGCTCAATGTTAAACCCCAGCTGCACGGGGTTACCTCGTGCTAAATGCATGGGCCCGACTGCAGCCCCAGCTCTGACCAGTAGGGCTGAGCGCTTCAACGTTGGCCAGCCATTCTGGAGGCTTGAGCCAACTTTGACCAGGTCGACCAGCATATTTTCATATGGTTTTGTTGCACTTGCGTTGCAGGCAAATGGATGATTAAACAGGCAATCATCATTGTGGGATGCATAAAGTCAAATCAAGTCGATATCATTTAATCAATGGGACATTGTTTTGTGTTGAAAGACAACTTACAATAATAGATCATGATTTTATACAGTATAATCACAGGCATAGTGCATCCACCGTCTTGTCCTTCTCCTACAGATAATACTAAACAAGAGGTACAGAGCAGCTGGCCTACTATACTGTTGACAGCAGCTTGCACTGTAAACATGAAGAAAGTAGCCTACATATCAATAGCACCATTACCTTTACTGCCAAATACATTGAATGTCAAGTCAGTTTTATTGACTTCACATGACACTGACAAACTCATGACACTTTACATACAGTACAGAGAAGGTCAAGGCTAGAGTGTTTCATTTACAAAGACGCAAGAATTCCCCCATGAGCATGACCACGCACTTGGCAAAGGAAACTGTGATCCATGGAAGCCTGTGTTGTACACTGTAAACAGCTCTATTTACAGAAGTCAAGCAGATCAATATACTGTACATGGCCATGACACACAGGATCTCACAAGATCAATTGCAAGAAACAATTAACATATACATTAGTAACAGTGTGTAATCAGATCATAATAGCGGATGGGTGGAGGGATTATCCAAGGGTGTGTAGGAGATGCAGTGTTCAAAACATAGTAATAGTACTTGTCGAAGAATGTTGAATTAACTACAGCATATTGCTATAAATGTTTTAACAATTACTTTTTCAGTTCACAAATAAAGGTTGTGCAGGTACGTATCTCATAAAGGTTGTGCAGGTACGTGTCGCATAAAGGTTGTGCAGGTACGTATCGCATAAAGGTTGTGCAGGTACGTGTCGCATAAAGGTTGTGCAGGTACGTATCTCATAAAGGTTGTGCAGGTACGTATCGCATAAAGGTTGTGCAGGTACGTATCTCATAAAGGTTGTGCAGGTACGTATCTCATAAAGGTTGTGCAGGTACGTATCTCATAAAGGTTGTGCAGGTACGTATCGCATAAAGGTTGTGCAGGTACGTATCGCATAAAGGTTGTGCAGGTACGTGTCGCATAAAGGTTGTGCAGGTACGTATCTCATAAAGGTTGTGCAGGTACGTATCTCATAAAGGTTGTGCAGGTACGTATCTCATAAAGGTTGTGCAGGTACGTATCTCATAAAGGTTGTGCAGGTACGTATCGCATAAAGGTTGTGCAGGTACGTATCTCATAAAGGTTGTGCAGGTACGTATCTCATAAAGGTTGTGCAGGTACGTATCTCATAAAGGTTGTGCAGGTACGTATCGCATAAAGGTTGTGCAGGTACGTATCGCATAAAGGTTGTGCAGGTACGTATCGCATAAAGGTTGTGCAGGTACGTATCTCATAAAGGTTGTGCAGGTACGTATCTCATAAAGGTTGTGCAGGTACGTATCGCATAAAGGTTGTGCAGGTACGTATCGCATAAAGGTTGTGCAGGTACGTGTCGCATAAAGGTTGTGCAGGTACGTATCTCATAAAGGTTGTGCAGGTACGTATCTCATAAAGGTTGTGCAGGTACGTATCTCATAAAGGTTGTGCAGGTACGTATCTCATAAAGGTTGTGCAGGTACGTATCGCATAAAGGTTGTGCAGGTACGTATCTCATAAAGGTTGTGCAGGTACGTATCTCATAAAGGTTGTGCAGGTACGTATCTCATAAAGGTTGTGCAGGTACGTATCGCATAAAGGTTGTGCAGGTACGTATCGCATAAAGGTTGTGCAGGTACGTATCGCATAAAGGTTGTGCAGGTACGTATCTCATAAAGGTTGTGCAGGTACGTATCTCATAAAGGTTGTGCAGGTACGTATCGCATAAAGGTTGTGCAGGTACGTATCTCATAAAGGTTGTGCAGGTACGTATCGCATAAAGGTTGTGCAGGTACGTATCGCATAAAGGTTGTGCAGGTACGTATCGCATAAAGGTTGTGCAGGTACGTATCGCATAAAGGTTGTGCAGGTACGTATCGCATAAAGGTTGTGCAGGTACGTATCGCATAAAGGTTGTGCAGGTACGTATCGCATAAAGGTTGTGCAGGTACGTGTCGCATAAAGGTTGTGCAGGTACGTGTCGCATAAAGGTTGTGCAGGTACGTGTCGCATAAAGGTTGTGCAGGTACGTGTCGCATAAAGGTTGTGCAGGTACGTGTCGCATAAAGGTTGTGCAGGTACGTGTCGCATAAAGGTTGTGCAGGTACGTGTCGCATAAAGGTTGTGCAGGTACGTGTCGCATAGAGTATGTGATTGTGTGTAGTTTTGTGCAGAACATTGTGCAGTATATCATGCCAGAAAGTGTTTCAGTCACTTTCTGACATGATATACTCAGGGGCGGCCTTAAGGTCCGGGAGGCCTCAGGGGCGGCCTTAAGGTCCGGGAGGCCTCAGGGGCGGCCTTAAGGTCCGGGAGGCCTGTTTCATAACGTAATATGATACTCAGGGGCGGCCTTAAGGTCCGGGAGGCCTGTTTCATAACGTAATATGATTTTAATAATTATTAATATTTTTTCATATATTTTTTTCTTTTTTTACCTGGCCTGCAAAGTGTCAAAGTGTCACAGGAAAACAAATGTATTTTTGACCTGAATTCAGCTTGTGTGGTAGGTGGCCTTACTTCAGTCATGCAAGTGTTAACCCATTATGGGCAGGAACTCCTTTTGGTGCAGCATCATGTTATGCTTTAGCTATTGAAAAATAGCAGATCTACAAGCTTGTAGGTCTGCTAACGACTGACATACTGTAGAAACATAGCTTTTTCAGAAAACTGTCAGGATGTAGAAGACATTTTTTTGGGTTAAAAGGATCCCTGGCTAATAAGACAAATATGCTTTAAAACATTATACTACATTATACCTCTACAACTAAAATAAAAACACCTCAAATATTGTATTTCTTTCATAAATAAAGAATCTTTCACTCAATAGGGACTGCTCCTGTCTCAAGTTGATGATGTCATATGTCCATGTGGTCTAGCCCTATGGAATGCATATGCTAATAAAAATCAACTTAATACTTTCTAAGGATAATATGAATATCAAAGCAATATTTTAAATACTTTTTATTAGCACATATAATAGGGCTGGACCACACATGGACGTATGACATCATCAACATGCGACAGGAGCAGTCCCTATTGAGTGAAAGTTTCTCTATTTATGAAAGAAATACAATATCTAAGGTGTTTTTATTTTTTAATAAATGTTATAGAGAGAAAGTATAATGTTTTAAGGCATACTTGTCATACTTGTCTTATTAGCCATGGTTCCTTTTAAAAGACTAAGACAACAACAGTGGTACCTTAAAGGACCACGTCACCACTTTTCACTAATAATCTCACTAATAATCATGATAAAATGACATGATTTTGTTCTACTCAGTCTGTCTCTCATAGGAGGGCTGTGGGCAGTTTAGAAACCGTCCTCCAGTGACATCATCATTAGGCAGATTTATTTTTAAACAAGATTGTTTTACAAAAAAGTTTAGATTTTCATTATCGTGAGAACGAAGGCTTCCATTTTCGCATTGCAACTTTTCAGGACTAGAAAGCCTGCAGTTTCTATTAGCTTTAATGTATTCCCCATCGATGATGTCACTGGAGGACAGTTTCTGAACTGCCCACAGCCCTCCTATGATACACAGACTGAGTAGAAAAGAATTGCACCATTTTTTTCATGATTATTAGTGAGGACCTATTATATGAAGATGGGTTGAAAAGTGGTGAAGTGGTCCTTTTAAAGGATTACGAGACTTATTTTACTGGCAGGTGTTTTGTCTTCTGTTTAGCTCCGAACACCCGACGCTAGACAAAGCCAGATGCACCACGATGGATTCAAACCCACTCTGCGGTGGTGGGCACGTATTTTACCACCCCCCGACCGCCAATATAGACAAAGTTAATGCTGTGGAAGTCAATCAATGTGGTCAAACTCGTTTCCTTGTCCCCAGCGTGGAGGCGGGCAGCAGCGTATTGAATGAGATGGAAGGCGCCTATAAACGACCGCTAATCAATGCCGATGACCAGGGAGTTGCAACAATCACATTTTGCTGCAGCATTACAATGTAATTATTTGATTAGATATAAAAATGTAATGATATTCATATTAATTACCATTTTAATATAGTTATTTTTAAAGTTTTTTTTTAACTTAGACACCCATGAACCACAGGTGAAAGGCCAACGTACTGGTAAGGAACACTATGTGCTGTATAGCCCATTCTGGGCGGGAACCTCTTTTGATGTTTTAACTAAGCATTATGTTATACTTTAGCTACTTAAAAATAGCAGATCTACAAGCTCATAGCGCGCCACCGAGTGGCGCGCTATGAGCTTGTAGGTCTGCTATTTTCTTTTTTATCGTGAATATGCGGCACAAATCTTTGAATAGGATACATTCTTTCAGAGCGAACGTTTTTTTTTATTTTGACGCCAGGCCTAAATGGGATAGGCAGTGCGACAGAGAGAATTGATGGATAGTGTAAGGTACCTCAACAGCATGTTGAACAATATGTTACAGTGTCCGTGACCGACGACGTCTGCATCGCGTGGGCAGACTGTCTGTCTGCAGCCGGTTGTCGAACATGAACTTCCCCTTCTTATTGATTACACTGCATCGTATTATGCAGATCGGATGGAATATAAAGTAAACACAGGACTTTGGGGCAAAAGTTAATATTTACCATGCTCTGTAACCATGACAATGGGATAATGGGGAACTATTTCATAATTTGCAGCAAGATTTTAAGTCAACCCCTATTTTTTGCTGTTTATTTCATTATAGTGAATTCCTACTCAAGTTCATAGTAGAGTTCATGGGATTACAAGTTAAATAGTTAAACAGATAAAAGTTAATTCAGTCGGATGGTGTAGCAGGCAGATGGTGTAGCAGGCGTCTAGGCATAGTGTCTATTTTACGTCATGATTGATGATAAGAGCGCACCTCACTTTTTTTTTTTTCAAGACACGCTCCATATATGGCTAGTACAGAGTGTATTCTATATGTTGATCTGACCCCCCCCCCCCCCCCCCTATGCCGAAGCGCCAGCACTCGCCCAGTAGTCTGCCGTCACCCAGGCGGATGCGTGCACGCGGCCTCGCCCTTTAGGGCGATATCGCGTCTCGCTCTTAGGGCGTCTTTCTGGTTATTATTTGTTATTCTTTTTGCGTCATCAGAGACAGTAGACATTGGTTACCAGTCTATCACCACTGGAATTCATTATAGTTAGGTAAAGTTACCTTAAGTTGTGGCAAATCTGGGGGAAAAAAAGTCTTACCACTAGCTTTCTTAACAGATGTGTTCATAAAGGTGTCTACTATCATAGAAAAAATGGTTCCAACCCAACTCCCTTGGGAAACGTTGTGACAGCTGCTGAAAGTTGGGGTACCATTATCAACCAATGTAAGGCAAAACATTCCAAATTTCATTATACTTTAAGTAGCATGTGACATGTCAAACTAGGGGGTTTTCATGATGCTGAATCCATTGCAAGCATTAGTTTTGCACAAAAAACACTCCTTTGCCTAAAAATGCCCATAGCCGTCATCACAAATGTGATGAGGTCAGCACATTTGGGCACATTTGGGCAAGTGGCTATGGCCGAATTTAGCCCAAGGAGTATTTTCGTGCAAAACTAATGCTTGGTTAGAATGGATTCAGCATCATGAAAACCCCCTAGTTTGACATGCTACTTAAAGTATAATGAAATTTGGAATGTTTTGCCTTATATTGGTTGATAATGGTACCCCAACTTTCAGCAGCTGCCACAACGTTTCCCAAGGGAGTTGGGTTTTTTCTGTGATAGTAGACACCTTTATGAACACATCTGTGAAGAAAGCTAGTGGTAAGCATTTTTTTCCCCAGATTTGCCACAACTTAAGCTAACTTTACCTAACTATTAGTCATTCTCACTGACAACACCACCTACAATGCAAGCAAATGTCTACTCTTGCACAAAAGTTAAGGGCATTGCAAAGTTGAAAAACATTAACATCCACAGTTGGCTGACCTAGACATATTATCATTAGCTCTTCATGTATAATTTATATTCTATCCAATTATACCCATTTATTCATATTTATTCATCGGCACTCATAAACAGATGGATAAGGAGAGACCTCGCTCTCCTCATGCAATATACTGTAGAGGTGATAGACCTTCTATGGAGCTGTTTGTTTGTAATATACTGTAGAGGTGATAGACCTTCTATGGAGCTGTTCGTTTGTAATATACTGTAGAGGTGATAGACCTTCTATGGAGCTGTTCGTTGTAATATACTGTAGAGGTGATAGACCTTCTATGGAGCTGTTCGTTCATGTAATCTACTGTAGAGGTGATAGACCTTCTATGGAGCTGTTCGTTATGTAATATACTGTAGAGGTGATAGACCTTCTATGGAGCTGTTCGTTCATGTAATCTACTGTAGAGGTGATAGACCTTCTATGGAGCTGTTCGTTCATGTAATCTATTGTAGAGGTGATAGACCTTCTATGGAGCTGTTCGTTATGTAATATACTGTAGAGGTGATAGACCTTCTATGGAGCTGTTCGTTCATGTAATATACTGTAGAGGTGATAGACCTTCTATGGAGCTGTTCGTTCATGTAATATACTGTAGAGGTGATAGACCTTCTATGGAGCTGTTCGTTATGTAATATACTGTAGAGGTGATAGACCTTCTATGGAGCTGTTCGTTCATGTAATATACTGTAGAGGTGATAGACCTTCTATGGAGCTGTTCGTTCATGTAATATACTGTAGAGGTGATAGACCTTCTATGGAGCTGTTCGTTCATGTAATCTACTGTAGAGGTGATAGACCTTCTATGGAGCTGTTCGTTATGTAATATACTGTAGAGGTGATAGACCTTCTATGGAGCTGTTCGTTCATGTAATATACTGTAGAGGTGATAGACCTTCTATGGAGCTGTTCGTTCATGTAATATACTGTAGAGGTGATAGACCTTCTATGGAGCTGTTCGTTCATGTAATATACTGTAGAGGTGATAGACCTTCTATGGAGCTGTTCGTTATGTAATCTACTGTAGAGGTGATAGACCTTCTATGGAGCTGTTCGTTTGTAATATACTGTAGAGGTGATAGACCTTCTATGGAGCTGTTCGTTCATGTAATATACTGTAGAGGTGATAGACCTTCTATGGAGCTGTTCGTTCATGTAATATACTGTAGAGGTGATAGACCTTCTATGGAGCTGTTCGTTATGTAATCTACTGTAGAGGTGATAGACCTTCTATGGAGCTGTTCGTTCATGTAATCTACTGTAGAGGTGATAGACCTTCTATGGAGCTGTTCGTTCATGTAATATACTGTAGAGGTGATAGACCTTCTATGGAGCTGTTCGTTCATGTAATATACTGTAGAGGTGATAGACCTTCTATGGAGCTGTTCGTTATGTAATCTACTGTAGAGGTGATAGACCTTCTATGGAGCTGTTCGTTATGTAATCTACTGTAGAGGTGATAGACCTTCTATGGAGCTGTTCGTTCATGTAATCTACTGTAGAGGTGATAGACCTTCTATGGAGCTGTTCGTTCATGTAATCTACTGTAGAGGTGATAGACCTTCTATGGAGCTGTTCGTTATGTAATCTACTGTAGAGGTGATAGACCTTCTATGGAGCTGTTCGTTCATGTAATATACTGTAGAGGTGATAGACCTTCTATGGAGCTGTTCGTTATGTAATCTACTGTAGAGGTGATAGACCTTCTATGGAGCTGTTCGTTCATGTAATATACTGTAGAGGTGATAGACCTTCTATGGAGCTGTAATATACTGTAGAGGTGATAGACCTTCTATGGAGCTGTTCTATGGAGCTGTAATATACTGTAGAGGTGATAGACCTTCTATGGAGCTGTTCTATGGAGCTGTAATATACTGTAGAGGTGATAGACCTTCTATGGAGCTGTTCGTTTGAAATACGCTTTCCCATCATCAAGCTTAAAGCTGCAATCTTTTTTGCAGTGAGTTAACATTACTAGTCTAAACCATTTAGGCATGACGTCCGAAGAAAAAAGGTCTTCTAAAAGAATATATATTCAAAGATATGTGCCGATTTTTCAAAAATAGCAGACCTACAAGCTCGTAGCGCGCCACTCGGTGGCGCACTATGAGCTTGTAGATCTGCTATTTTTCAATAGCTAAAGTATAACATAATGCTTAGTTAAAACACCAAAAGGGGTTCCCGCCCAGAATGGGCTAATAGACCCCCAGGTGTGGTTAGAATATTCAAATATGTCGTCCCTGTGTATTTTATGTCTTCTCTGTGTATTTTTGGTTTCTTCCTGAAAGCTGAAAGGCTTTGAGTCAAAATGGCCAAATTGAAATACACCATGTTAGTGATATAGGGCTGGGTGCAATAACCGCAATATCGCCATACCGCCGGTATACAACGCATACCGCGGTATCGGGTTCGTTACCGCGGTAAAAAAAAAAAAAAAAAAAAAAAAAAAGTTAAAAAAGTTTTTTTTTTTTTTTTTTTTAAGTTTTTTTGTCCGTGCTGTTCTGGCGCCCTAGGTTCTAACCCTAACCCTAACCCTAGTTCTAACCCTAACCCTGGGTTCTAGGCCTAAGTGCATATGGTTGATATGAAATAAAGTGTATCATAATAAACAGTGAGGCTCAGTCAGTCTAATCATATGCCAGCAACACCAGAGGGAGTTCAACAAACCATGTGCAACCCAGATTCGGCACAAACAAGTATTGATTGATTGATTGAACTATTTATTAACAGTTTGCAGAATTACAGTAGCCTACATTTCAAGCACAACTCAATACAAAGACTGTTAACTGCGAGTGGACGACCCAATAAAGCATTACACTTGTTTACAAGAGGTTCCACCTAAATTCATTTCACTCCTATGCCACAAAAATGTGGAACGCCCTACCAACTGTCATTAAGACATGTAAATCCCTTGACTCCACCCACCCCCACCCACCCCTTTTCCCCCTCACTGTATATGTTTTTCCCCCTTTTTACCTCCTTTATGATGATTTCCTGTTTTTGGCTTTATAGAAGTGTATAGTGTACAAAATGTTATGATTAATTGAACAAGGTGGACCCTCTTGTAGACAAGTGTAATGCTTTATGGTGTCATCCACTCACAGAGTAACAGTTAACAGTTTTTGTATTGAGTTGTGCAAATGTACTGTAAACTGTTAATACAAACTTAAATCAATCAATCAAGCAATAATGTTAACTCATGGCTTGGGGACTGGGGAGGCGCGCAGTTGCTGCGTGGTGTGGAGCGGCTGGAAGTTGAACCTTTCAATTCATCATATATTAAATCTATCAGTTAACTTGGAATTTGTTTAATATGTTTAAGATTTTAGGTTCCATGATGAGGGGACGTTTTTGAATGGTGAGGTGTTTGTTTCATGCGATGCGCTGCTGAGCGGGCATTTCATTGGAGTGAGAATGGTTGCCATTGCGATTCCAAGTGAAGTGTGCGGGATTCTTTTTTTCTCTACTTCTCAGTTCCAGTTATCCGACGCACCTGTCCATTGTAGGTGTGCAGAAGGACTTTTTCTTATAGTCAGTCAAAAGATAAAAACAGTTCTGTCCGTCCTGTCTGTACAGCTCTCTCTCTCTCTCTCTCTCTCCCTCCCTCCCCCTTTCTCTTCTCTCGCTGACAGGCATCAATACAAAGTTGAAACCGTTACAACGATGCACCCTTATCCATAGGCTACACGTTTAGCCTAATGTTTTTCTCTCTCTCTCCCCCTTTCTCTTCTCGTCTCTCGCTGACAGACATCAATACAACGTTGAAACCTGTTACTTACGATGCGCCCTTATCCATAGGCTACACGTTTAGCCTAATGTTTCTCTCTCTCTCTGACGGTCTGAGCAATGCACGATGCACCTGGCTGTTACAACAGCGCGAGGTATTAATATTCGCTCAAAACAAAGTCGGACAATGTTTTAAATTAGGCTACTCCAAACCAGACCCACCTATAAATGTCTGTTGTGACATCAATGGGATCGCAGGAAAAAGACGCTCAACACAACTTGTCTTGATCTGAAATGATGTGAAATCCGTTCGCTTTTTTATTTCTTTTTTTAACAGCGGGCTGCGGGAGATGTCTGACGCAGTTGATTTGATTGACACCCGAACACGTGTTGCGGCATTGAAATGCCAATCTTTCCTTAATAAAACTGTAGTCCATAATATCCGTTCCAAAACTCTGTTTGCCTGCACCCCCTGTTAACTCCTCCTGATAGCTAACGCCCCCTCCTCAACGCCCAGAATGGTTACTTGGCCCAAAAGGATTTATATATATTATAATCACACAAACAAAGTCCGGATCGTTTGCAGCGGGGGTTAATTGCCTCGCGCTGTGGATTTAATTTTGGTAAACTGGATAACAACAGAAACACGTGGAAAAGCTATATGAGTCGTCTTGTCTCTGTAACGGTGCCACTGTGTGTGTGTGAGCTGTGAGGGGGGGCCGCGCATGGAGGACGAATGACACTGGAACTGCACTAGACACACAGCTGCTCTATACATCTCCGTATACGGTGTTTTACCGGATTTTGCAGACCTGCTCTATACATCTCCATACACGCTGTTCCACCGGACTAAATAACACTATAAAACCGGAGGATTTTTTTTTCGCGCTGGGGGGGGGGGGGGGGGGGGGGGGTGCGGTAATTATCGCCATACCGGCGGTATGGGGGCCGACAATAACCGCGGTAATAAAAATCCCATACCGCCCCAGCCCTATAGTGATATCACAATTATCATCCTCTCCTAACCCCTCCCCCTTCATCGTACAACAACAACAACAACAACAACAACAACAGCTGTGGGTGCGGCTCACGTTCAGGTGGACCACTCACCACTCACCTGAAAACCAGGCATGCTAATGAACTGGTGGGTGTGGCCACATAAAAACATAATTTTAACACTTTCTGTACACATTATGGAGAAAAAAAAATCTTTCTCCTACTATAATCATAGTACCTGATGATCATGTTTTAGGGTGGGAACAAATCACGGCATTCCGTCTTTAAAGAATGAAACATGTATTTGAACTATGTAGAAGGGAGTTCCAGCCGCGCCTCTAGCCTATAGCAGGCCAATCTGGTGCATCTCAGGAGCAGGACATATATATGCGAACAAGAAGGCACTGGAGCAGCTCAGACGATTTAGGCCCTTATTTTATTTGTAACAGGGTGCAAGTAAAAAGCGACAACGTTTCGATGTGTCAATTACATCTTGATGTGTCAATTACATCTTCGTCAGGTCATGACATATATATGCGAACAAGAAGGCACTGGACCTGACGAAGATGTAATTGACACATCGAAACGTTGTCGCTTTTTACTTGCACCCTGTTACAAATAAAATAAGGGCCTAAATCGTCTGAGCTGCTCCAGTGCCTTCTTGTTCGCATGTATTTTAACTAGTCTGTATAGACTAGAGCGTTGCAGTCCCGCCCCCTTTCAGAATGACAATTGGCAAATCTATTCAAAGACTCCCCCTTATTTTCATCCAGACGGGGGAAAAACTTGAGAGACACTCTTGTGCATGCTGCCATGCTGACTTTCATTCTCCCAGGGTCACTCAAATACAGACCCTTCTGAGTCCCTTAAAGGGAAACTATCCCTGTGGCAATTGTGCTCAGTGCAGCAATACTTTTAAGGCTGCTTCTTTCACTCATCCCCATACAGGCAAGAAGTTCAAAATTCAGAGTATAATGACTTGTATTTCCACACATGTGGTCTATATGATCCGTTGCCCATGTGGATTGGCCTATGTGGGCAAAATCACTAGACAGCTCAAGCAACGAATTAGTGAACATAAGAGCTCCATTCGGAGAAACGACTGTGATTACCCTATTGCTGTCCATTTTAATTACTCTAAACATGATATTTCTTCTTTTCGTTTTATGGGTATAGAACAAGTTCGCCTGCCCAACAGAGGCGGTAACCATGACCTGTTACTCAAACAACGTGAAGCATATTGGATCTATACCCTTCAAACCCTTCACCCAAAGGGGCTCAATGATGGACGTCATGTTATAAGTTTGCATGTTTTTCAGTACTCTATAGTTGAGTGTCTCATCACCCTTAAGGGCCCTATTTGGCTCTACAACCCCCCCCCCCCCCCAAACCCCATTTACTAATACGTCAAATATATAAGCACTTTAATTCAGAACTTCTTGCCTCGTTGAGTGAATTTGGTTTGTGTATATATTCTATGTATTTTTCCACTCTCATTGTCTGTATGTCATGAGAGCAGGACCTAGTGACTTGTGTCTCTTATTGTTGACTATGTTGATTTCCTAATGTATTTGTAATGTAACTGAAATGATGTAAAAGTTATTTGGGGTCCTTGTGCCTTTAAATTATGTCAGCAAATTGAGGATCATCACAAGCTGTACCTCTTCCTCTAATTAGACTCTGTCTATTGTGATTGGTTGATTCTTTTTCAAATGTTTGTATATAAGTAACTCTGTCAAAATGATGTGTTATGCCTGGCCAATCAGCAGCAGCTAGAGGCGGGATAGCTGCTGCTGATTGGCCAGGCCGTTTTGTGGCCGGGCATCAAGTCTGCCTGAGAGTTCCCAGATGGGAGCAGGAGGGGGGACTCTCTGCTGCCCCATCTGGCGGAGTCAGGTTATGAGGAAGGTCCCTAGTGACCGAAACGTTGCTTCATTCAATAAGACAATACTGTTGTGCCGAGCAGATACACCGTGTGCGGGTGTACCTTATTGCTTTCAAGAATGACAAGTGGCCCAGGAAATAATTCCCCATTAATTTTCCCCATAGGCTTTTCAAAAAGTATTTATTTAAAGATGTTTACACCGTGGACAAAACCAACTCGGCTCGTGACAAATCATGACAATTAAAGGCAGGGTAACACTTTTTGTTTTGTTTTTCTTCTTACTAAGTATTTGATCGGCTCAAAACATTGTGTTTATTGTCATGATTTGTCACGAGCCGAGTTGGCTTTGTCCGCGGTGTAAACATCTTTAAATAAATACTTTTTGAAAAGCCTATGGGGAAAATGAATGGGGCATTATTTCCTGGGCCACTCGTTGTTCTGAAAGGGGGCGGGACTACGCTCTATTGTAGAGTGTCTATAGCCGTTTTCACACTTAAGCGCAATTTTCTGCTCAGAGCAGGCGTCTCTTCCTGGTTTTTAGACAGCTGGTAGGTGGAAATGAAGCTCCACCCACGCGGCAGAAAGCCGAGGGGGCATGCAGCGTTTCCGGGAATCTGGCCATCGCGGCATTCAGCCGTGTGGGTGGAGCTTCATTTCCATCCACCATCTGTCTAAAAACCAGCCTGCTCTGAGTGGAAAATTGCCGCGCGGCCGCGCCTAGACACCTAAGTGTGGAAACGGCTTATCAGTAGCACAGCTGCGGTCTACGGGGGTGGTCTCCTGGTCTCTCAGTAAAATCGGAAACAATCAAGGTGAAAGACAGGCAGTGGACATGCCTCAGCACTGCATATCTCCCTGTCTCACCTGATGAGAGACGAACAGGATGAACTGGCAGGGTGTCTCATCGACCCCATAGCCCGAGGGGACAGTGCAGTCAGCTGACACTGTGATTGGCTGAGGCACAACACGCCACAATTACTTAGCAACTTGATAATGCCATGTTCATCTTGGCATCTTTAACCTCTCTTGACCACCATCAGTATTGGCTGATCTACCGTAATTGAGAAACTGCTGGAGGGTGTGTGTGTGTGTGCGTGTGTGCGTGCGTGCGTGCGTGCGTGCGTGCGTGCGTGCGTGCGTGCGTGCGTGCGCGCGCGTGCTGCAAACTGTGCGTTGCAAACTGTCTAACATGACCCCATGTACAGCATGGATTACTCTTAGGATTTAGGCCTTTTATACATATATATTATATATATTTTTTTAATATAACTTTAGAAACAACACTGCTTCATGTATAGCCGCATGCATACAGATCAGTATTGATCATCTAAGGGGAAAGATTTATACACACAGCAGGACAACAAAGGCACGTTTAGGGGATTGGCACAAGTGATCTACAAGGATTTCTTTGTCGGAAATACATTTAGATCTAAAAAACACTTAGATCTTGACATCATTTTGTGAATAATTGTTGCCCAAGGATTGTGATGTGAACAGTACTGTTCTTTTGATGTGAACAGTACTGTTCTTTCTCTCTCACCTTTATTCATACTCAGAAATACAGTTGAGGGCAAGTCCTCATTTTCAACGTAGCCAAGGTTACAATACACAGAAATACAGTCACAAAACAATACATCAAACACAACATTATAAATCAGGGTAAACTACAAAGGAACTTTATACAGAACAACCATCAGTAAAATAATTCAACTAAAGCCGGATATGCATATTATGTCTCGTGCTGCTTGCCGAATATATCTGATCTACAAGTTCACAACTCAAAGCAGGCCATATATTGTACAATGTAAAAAAGAAAATAGTTTTATGTTATGCTAATCTGAAAACCTTGGCCGATGCCAGTAGTAATCGTTAGCCAGATCTGAGCTGTTCTCAGCTCATTTACCTTGATGAGAACACAAAGACATAATTAAACGTTTTAAAATATGAGCTCAGTGAATATAGAAACAAACATGGGCATGTAATCACCAATGTCATCAGTGATTTGCATGATTTCTCTCATGTCGGCTCAAATCAATTAAAATGTGGAAATGCATAACAGAGGCTTTAATTGCATTCAAACAGAACCTGGAGGCAAGTCTTATATAACTAACTACTAATGGCCCTGTCTGGACAACATCATCTGATTAGGTGGATATCCATCATAATCATGTTTACAGCAAGCAAACAAAGTTTGAAATCAATTTGCTGAATCATGCACCTTGGTTGTTAGCAAAGCCAATGGCTGCACACATTCATTGGCTCATGCATCCATGTTCACAAACCAATAGGGTTGGAATAGTTTATAATACACCAATTGGGCACCGGCCTACTCGGGAAGTCTGGAATAATGCAAGTCGTAAATGCATGCCAAGAGTCAGAGTACTCGTACAAACGTAATATTTTTGTCTGGGTGCCTTTTATGACCATATATGGAGATATCTGTATCTGCCTGTCTGTGTGTGCCCCTTAATGCCCATAATATGGAAATCCGTGTCAGGCATGGGCTAGCCTGGCCCAGCCAGCGTGCTTTCTGGTCTAGAGGGGTGCGTAGCCTGGCCCAGCCAGCGTGCTTTCTGGTCTAGAGGGGTGCGTAGCCTGGCCCAGCCAGCGTGCTTTCTGGTCTAGAGGGGTGGGTAGCCTGGCCCTGCCAGCGTGCTTTCTGGTCTAGAGGGGCGGGTAGCCTGGCCCAGCCAGCGTGCTTTCTGGTCTAGGGGGGAGGGTAGCCTGGCCCAGCCAGCGTGCTTTCTGGTCTAGAGGGGCGGGTAGCCTGGCCCAGCCAGCGTGCTTTCTGGTCTAGAGGGGTGGGTAGCCTGGCCCAGCCAGTGTGCTTTCTGGTCTAGAGGGGCGGGTAGCCTGGCCCAGCCAGCGTGCTTTCTGGTCTAGAGGGGCGGGTAGCCTGGCCCAGCCAGCGTGCTTTCTGGTCTAGAGGGGCGGGTAGCCTGGCCCAGCCAGCGTGCTTTCTGGTCTAGAGGGGCGGGTAGCCTGGCCCAGCCAGCGTGCTTTCTGGTCTAGAGGGGCGGGTAGCGCATTGCTCAAGAGCTGGATAATATTGTTTCACCGATCTGAGGAAAGTTGGTAACCAAATGGTTACAAATGTCTATAACTCTTGAGAGCGTAAAATGAAACCAAATGGACCCGTATGGGTCTATTTGGTTTCATTTTACGCTCAAGAGTAAAATTATTGTTAAACATGTGCTTTACTTAATGTGCAAGAAGTCTACACAATTAGAGGATGTAGAAGAATTATTTTGATCAACGTCTGCGTGTTATATCTCTTAATTGTACCAACATCAATACAGCATGGAATTGTGGACAAAATATTATTCAACGATAACAAAATATTCTTTAGTTTTGGCTCCGACAGGCTAAACGTCATCAGATGGTGGTCCGTGGCTCAAATGGGTCTGAGAGGCCAAATGTCATCAGATGGTGGTCCGTGGCTCAAATGGGTCTGAGAGGCCAAATGTCATCAGATGGTGGTCCGTGGCTCAAATGGGTCTGAGAGGCCAAATGTCATCAGATGGTGGTCCGTGGCTCAAATGGGTCTGAGAGGCCAAATGTCATCAGATGGTGGTCCGTGGCTCAAATGGGTCTGAGAGGCCAAATGTCATCAGATGGTGGTCCGTGGCTCAGATGGGTCCGACAGGCCAAATGTCATCAGATGGTGGTCCGTGGCTCAAATGCTGAATAAATAATGGGCCTTGATATGAAAAGGGTTGAAAAGCACTGCTCTAAAGCAGGGGTTCTCAACCCGTGGGTCGCGACCCCTCGGGTGGTCGCCAAATTATTTTAGGGGGTCCCCAAATTATTTTCAAAAAGAAAAATTCTTATTTTCACGATTTTTCAAAAATAGCAGACCTACAAGCTCGTAGCGCGCCACTCGGTGGCGCGCTATGAGCTTGTAGATCTGCTATTTTTCAATAGCTAAATTATAACAATGCTTAAAACACCAAAAGGGGTTCCCGACCAAAATGGTTTAAGGTTATTGTAGCAGTCAATTTATATTGGGGGTCGGGAGGGGGCGGGGCGGGGGTCCCGAGACATTGCCAAAGCATTTCCGGGGGTCCCCGGCCAAAAACGTTGAGAACCCCTGCTCTAAAGTGTCAGCTACTTTAACTCTCAGCAGTGATGACGCACACATTAAGCATGCTCTGCGTCATGTTTACAATAGAACGAGAAGACCTTTGAAGTCTGCGTGGTAGCCCGCTGCAGTATCCAATAACAAAAACAGATTCCAATTCCTTAATTACTGCTGACTCGCCTCCTCCGCACTCGGTCCTCCGACGTCACCGGGAAATAGTTAATTTGCTTTTGGAGGAGTCGAGAGACGCTTGGAATGAGGATCACTCGGAACATCAAATTTCAAACGTTTCGCGGATGTGTTTTGTTACACTGTCGGGGGGGGGGGGGATTGGGATCCAAACGATGTGTTGTGGGGCTTCAAAGGGATGATTTAGAGGCGGTGAAACGTTGTATCTGCTGATATCCTAATAATGTCAACATGTATATTGTATAACACCGTGATGCATGTGAAATGATATCCTAATAATGTCAACATGTGTAACACAGTGATGCATGTGAAATGATATCCTAATAATGTCAACATGTGTAACACGGTGATGCATGTGAAATGCGTCCCACGTATTTGACAGTGATAAAAAGCTACTGAAGCAACACATTAAATAATGGTTTGATTGATCTTTATTTACACAGTCCTGTTTAGTATGCATGGGTGTGGGAAAGGCAAACACATACATTCATATAGAGAGTAATACCCATGTACCTGTCTAGATACTTCCTTAATGTTAACAAAGTCCACACCCACAACACCAGAGGGAGTGCAACGAACCATGTACAACCCAGATTCGGCACAAACAAGGGACTAAATTATTTTCGCTCCTATGCCACCAAAATGTGGAACGCCCTACCAACAGTCATTAAGACATGCAAATCCCTTGACTCCTTCAAAACCGCTCTCAAAGGGCACCTACGGACGGCTGCAATTCGAAACTGGCCCCCGTAAAAATCTGAATCCCCCCCCCCCCCCCTCACTGTATATATATATGTCTCTTCCTGTTCTGTTCTTTGACTATATAGAAGTGTCTATTTGTACGTCTCTAAATGTTTTGATGAATTGAACATGGTGGACCCTCTTGTAAACAAGTGTAATGCTTAATTGGGTCGTCCACTCACAGTTAACAGTCTTTGTATTGAGTTTGTGCTTGAAATGTACTGTAATTCTGCAAACTGTTAATAAATATTTCAATCAATCAATCAAACCGAGTCAACAAACATGCCATCTGGAGGAGGCGAGTAGGTTGGCATTTTGACTAATGGAATTTAGCTATTCATAGTCCCACCTGCTCGAGTCCTCTGGACTCCCATCTGATCCTCACCTGCTGGCCCGGTACTTGAAGTACACTCGCTGATCCTCACTCCAAGCGACTTGGGGAGCCTCATCTCGACTCGCCTGTCGGTTCATCCAAAAGCAAACACACACACAGCAAATCATGAATCAAATCAGCCCCAGACTTAAATCACATGTCGCCAGGGTAATACTTTGTATTACTTGACTGATTACTTGGTTGTTTGCTGAGCTTTGGCTGCCTGCTGCAACTCATTTATTATCTTCAGTCAGTTTGGATGGGGGACACTGTCATTAATCCCGCCCTGAATTGTATTCCAAGTCTGTACAAACACAACATACTTTTCAATGCATGGCCTTTCCCCCATTGCTCTGAGCCAGAGTTTAAGCTATTATTATTATTATTATTAATGCATGGCCTTTCCCCCATAGCCTGGCTAATAAACCAGACTAATATCACACAACACTGTCGCGGTATATTAGTCTGGGCTGGCTCCACTTGGATTTCATTTCCCGGGGGGCGGGTTCAAACATTTTCTCTTTGACGCAATTGGTCAGTGCTACTGTCAGTCAAAGGTCTCAAGCGTTGAACGTCACTGTACCAAAGCCCGCCCATATTGCATACCGTGTCCCGATTGGTCCGACCTGTTCTCGGTTGTAGGAAAGAGGCGTGCTACTGAGCCTCGCCAGACCGTAATCCGCTGGTAGGCAATTTTTTTTTGCCAACGGTCTGGTTTATTAACCAGGCTATTTCCCCCATTGCTCTGAGCCAGAGTTTAAGCTATTATTATTATTATTATTATTATTAATGCATGGCCTTTCCCCCATTGCTCTGAGCCAGAGTTTAAGCTATTATTATTGCATAGTTTTTGAGGGGCATTAGCCCCTCCTCTCTTCAGCTATTAGTGTAGATTCTTGTCTTACACAAACAGTAAATTCCCATTGATAATGAATGGAGAATTTACATCATTATGTAGACGAGCAAATCGGCTATTTTTTGTCCTACACAAAGATTAAATTCCCATTGACAATGAATGGATGATGTACGATGATAAGAGCACCCCTCACTTCACACGGGTGTGATATTTATAGCTTTAACCCATTTTCTACCTGAGATCAGATTCTAAAAATGTCTTCTACATCCTGACAGTTTTCTGAAAAGGCGAGGTTTCTGTGTCAGTCGTTCTTCGATTTAAAAAAAATAGCAGACCTACAAGCTCGTAGCGCGCCACTCGGTGGCGCGCTATGAGCTTGTAGATCTGCTATTTTTCAATAGCTAAAGCATAACATAATGCTAACACCAAAAGGGGTTCCCGCCCAAAATGGGCTAAACGGGTTGGCTGTTCTGTATGTACAGTACCTGAATCACACTGACTGGTTTCCCTGGCCTTGACCCTTGACCCTTGACCCTGGTATCCGCTGTGGATTTTCTGTAACCCTTTATCTTTTGTAGTTCATTTGGGATGTTTTTTTCCCTCCTCGTTTCCTAGGTATTCTGTTGTTTTGTTAATATTTTTTGAGGGGCCTATATACAGCTTTTGTCCACACGCATCTCATATTTGCCATTGACAATGAAAGGAAAAATTAGGTCATATGTCCTTCAAATATGACGTAAATCGGCTAACCAATCATATAAATTCAGTTGTTCATGAGATGATGTATGATGATGTATAATAATGATAAGAGCGCCCCTCACTTCACACGGGTGTGATTTTTACTTGGCCCACCACTGTTGTTTTAAATGTGTGTCATTGATAGTTTGATTTGATTTAATTGCCCTGTGCCTTGCACGCGCACACACACACACACACACACACACACACACACACACACACACACGTGCGCGCGAAGTTGGAGATTCATGGCCCACCCAGCTATGCAACACCCGTTGTACCCGTGTCAGAATCTCCTTTCCACCCATCTGTCTGTTATGCCCATATATGGAGATTTCTGTATCTGTCTCTCATGTGTGATGTCATGAAATCTACAGGTGAGGAGACTTAGGGCCGATTCATACTCCTATTTTACCGCTGTTTCGGCGCTGTAGTGCCGAAATGATTTCGGCTCGTCAGAAATTTTCAGTAGCACCGAAGAGCCGACTTTAGGACGGTACCCGCCCCCCCCGAACCTCAAATGACGTCACATTGTAGGCTCTACAGCGCCGAACCGACTTTTATTCGGCTCTAAAATAGGAGGCTCAGTAGCCTTAGGCTCAGTAGTTCCACTGGCAGAGCCTGACCATGGGGCCTTTTGTGGTGGTTCTGGACAACCGTGTATCTTACCGACTCGACACCAGACACTGCACTCCCTGCGGTGGTGTGGAATGTGTGTGTCAAATGTTTGGGTTCTCAAGTTACATGGATTACAGACGCACACGTGCATTTATAGTAGGATGATGAACTTTATTACTTGCGCTCTGCTCGCGCAAGTAATGATGAACTCTATGACGGCTGCGTATGTCGGTGACTCTTTCGGCCAATCAGCGATTGTGAATTTTTGGTGGTAGTTGGCTGCGTATGTCAGTGGCCCCTCGACCGATTGTATTGACCCCGTATGTTGGTGGCGTCGCTCGGCCAATCAGGGATTGACTGATGACGTAACTATGTATGTTTATCTAAAAATGGAGATATGTGGATGACATCACCAATTTGAGTTAATTGCACTCTCTGCTCGACTGCTCGTGCACAAGTACAACTTGTGTGCAAAGCTCAAGTTGGCAGCTCGACAGAGTGCATTTCTAGTTTACAGTGGCGTGCACAGATAGACACTAGGGGGTGCTAGAGCACCCCCTGCCCTTTTGGCAATGTGCCCTTTTGAAAAAAAAAAAAAAAAGATTTTTTTTTTTTTTGATTTTTCAAAAATAGCAGACCTACAAGCTCGTAGCGCGCCACTCGGTGGCGCGCTATGAGGTTGTAGATCTGCTATTTTTCAATAGCTAAAGCATAACATAATACTAACACCAAAAGGGGTTCCCGCCCAAAATGGGTTAAGGCAACCGGACGGTTCCACGCACTGCACAAGGTGCCCTTTTTTTTACTTGAGCACCTGCCCCTCTAAATGTCTGTGCACGCCACTGCTAGTTTATATAGCAGGGGTGGGCAACTTTGACCGTGGAGAGGGCCACTATATTTCCACACTCACTCCAGAGGGCTGCATTGCATATTACTGTCGTAGAAAAAATAGCCGATCTACAAGCTCAAAACGCGTCGTGCTGCGACGCGTTTTGAGCTTGTAGATCAGCTATTTTTGCTATATATGAATTGAAATACCGAATTATTTTTTGCTTTTTTAAATTAGAAACCTGAAAAGTAACCTTTTTTGTATTGATTTTCAAATGGATTTAGTTTTAGTTATGATAACTTTATGAACTAAATACAAATTGTACACAAAAAGACAATACTACTAATACTAGTCGTTAAGTACTAGTCATTTAATACTAGTCATTAAGTATAATTAAAGCAGGTCATATTTGCATGTTTGGAATTGCAACAGCTGAAATCAATACTATATCAGTATTCTGATATTAACCTGTGGGCTGCATTGGGTGAAGGTGGGGGCCGCATGTGGCCCACGGGCCGCCAGTTGCCCACCCCTGTTATATAGCATTAAAATGATTGTATTAGTCATACATGCAGCTAAAAGTAAGATGGTAAGATGGAAAAAAAAACATGAGCAAAGTGCTGTACAATACAGCAAAATAAATTGAAAATATAGCTGCTAGTAGCGATAAGACTTTCTGGTTGGAGACCGGAGGTGACGTCACTTTTGTGTTATGCTGATTGGCTGAAGGGGTTGTCTGTCAACGCTGTACTCCCACAGGCGAAGCATTAGGGTCCAGCCTCGACACAAATGAATAGAAATGCAATTTCAAGTGGTTAACCAGGCTACGGAAATTCCAGAAGTGGATAGAGTGGATCGTATAATTCATACGGTCATATAATTGAGAGATCTAAAGGTCAGAGGTACTTTGACCAATCACTGTGAGCTTCAGTTCTTGACCGTTTCCCATGAACCTCTAGCATATTAACCTGACTCCGCCAGATGGGGCAGCAGAGAGTACACTGGGTTCCCCCCTCCTGCTCCCATCTGGGAACTCTCAGGCAGACTTGATGCTCCGGCCACAAAACGGCCTGGCCAATCAGCGGCAGCTAGAGGCGGGATCAAGGCAGCACTGTGTATGCCTTGATCCCGCCTCTAGCTGCCGCTGAGAGAGCCTGAGAGTCCCCAGATGGGAGCAGGAGGGGGGAACCCAGTGTACTCTCTGCTGCCCCATCTGGCGGAGTCAGGTTACTAGCATATTGCATCAGCACAGAACTGCCAGAACTACAAAAAGTGGCGGGAGAAGAAAAAACTGTAGAAAAACAATAGGGGCCTACGGCCCTTTGGGCTTGGTCTCTAAAAATACAAAAGGAGCTATAAATTAAAAATCAAAATAAATACAATAAGATACAATAAGATGCTAATTCAAATCTAGATTGAAGAGATGTGTTTTCAACTGGTGCTTGAAGACGTTTACTCCTTGACTTCTTGAGGTAATGTACGGTATTCCACAGAATACTAAATGCAGAGTCACCAATGTTCTGGGTTTTGATTGTAACCTCCAATAATCCAGCAGCGGGACCTGACTCCTCTTGGGGGGCAAACATGATGTCAGTGAATCGGTGAAGTACAAGTAGGCCCATGGGACCCAGGCTTTAAAACCACGCAGACTGGCGTTGAAATCAATTCTAAATGGCACAGGGGGCCAAGTAGCTAAAGACAGGGGTGAGATTGCTTTCGCCTCCCAATTCTCGTCAGTAGCCTATAGCAACAGAAATTAGAATTAGTCTCTCTATAGACCTCCTAGGGTTAAATAAAAGCATCCTGTTGAGATCAAAATGGCAGCACCGTGGCAATGTTTCGTTTGATAAGAGAGGTGAAAGATGTCTCGATCAACCTTTTTCTAATGAGGCTGTGACTCGTGCTGCTACAGCAGTGTACTCTCTGCTGCCCCATCTGGCGGAGTCAGGTTATGTGACTCGTGCTGCTACAGCAACAGGAGATACTGGAACTCTTCCTCCACCTTCTTTAGATCACTGGTTCTTAAAGTGGGGTCCTTGAGGGGGTCCAGCGGGTACCCAACTAAATGATTGATATACCTTGGAACCAAATGGACCCTTACGGGTCTAACTCTGACAATGTATAAATGGAATGTTGATGGGGTCCCAGAGGGGGGATCCATTGCCTAAAACATATCAAACTGGCGGTCCTAGAAATGAAAATGTTTGAGAAACACTGCTATACACCATAGCTTTGTGGCCTTCATCAAGCTTATATCCATAAGCATTCAAATCTGACCAGTGAAGTGGATATGTACAGTAGCTACCGGGAGATGCGGACAATGAAAAGCACTCTAACTGCTGTGCCTCCTCGCTTCTGCATTTTAACACCATGGACTTTTGACGACAGTGGGACCCCAAGCTCACTCACCAGGTCCTGCCGAAGCCTGGTCGGTCCCCTCAAGTTATTCACATGCACTAATTGTGACAGTCTAATAATGTAGAACCAACCACCACATGATGAGGGTGCAGTGAAGGCATATTCGCAGATCTTACAGTATGTACAAACACACAAACACATAGGCGCATGCACACATGCACACTAAGAGGCAGAAGCGATTGAGGTTGGCGTCGTCGTGGTTTGACGTCTCTGTCCATTGAGACCCAGACCTGTGAAACATCTGCCGGTCTGGCTGGTTGGATGGTTCTCTGTCCTCCTCACGCGATATCGAGGAGGCATGAGCGTCTGCGCCATCGCCACGGAGCGTCATCCTCAGAGCCTTAGTCTTGCGTACCGTCTGCTGGGCCAGCTTGTTGAACTGCTCCCTGTCCTCACGCCACATCTTGGAGGCGTGGACGTTCGCGGCGCTCTCTTCGTTAGGATCTGCTAGCATGCTGACCACCGACAGCAGGATTTTCTCCACACTCTGGGCGGGGCTCCACCTCTCTTTACTGCTCTCATATCCCATAGTGTCGTCGCCGGGAGCATGGAGGATCGAGATACACACTTTGCCGTCTGGATAGATGTTGGGGTGGAACATATCACAGGTGAACTTCATCCTGGGGGGGCTGAGTGGATAATCAGAGGGGAAAGTCAGGATGGCAGAGAACATGCCTCCTTCAAAACACGTGTCCTCTGGACCCATGATCACAGCTTCCCATTCGAAGAAGTTCTCATCGCTGGCAGGACCTGCGACGATTCCCTCAGGCGGGTTCGTGGACAGCTGCTTATATTCGGTCATGAGCCGTTTCAACGCGTTCCGAGCCATTATGACCTAAGGTAGAGACAAAACAGGAAACGATATCTACCTTTTCCGTGTGTTTCTTCACAATGAAGCTGTCGCCACGGCTGAGGTGCCTTATATGAACGGTTTCATTGTTTATTTATGACGTCAGCAGTTGCCTGACCACCAACTAGCCCATTCAAAGTAGCAGATAAGTGAAAGAATCGTTCAAATGGTGATACAAGCATGAACTTTGGTACATATACTCTTCAAATCCAACTCTTTTCAAAAATACTGCTAGCCACGCAAAATTCCAAGATGGCGACCCCAAAAATCCAAGATGTCCGTCCAGAAATGTGCTTTTTTGAGTGGTGCAAACCACTCCAACAACTGGCTTCGTACCCGTGTTTGTTCGTACCAAAAAAACGAGCATGGTTGCTATGGTTAGCAACCAAAAAAACGAGCATGGTTGCTATGGTTAGTATGTGACGTCACTGACATCACAGATACAGTAACTATAACAATAAATGTGTAGTTGCACCACTCAGTTCACACGGGTGTGATTTTTCCTTTATAACTTGAAATGCATTGATTTTATTTAAGCCCCATAAATGTATTGAAGGCGAATATAAAGTTGGGCATTGCGGATATGTTGGTGCCAAGTACATGTCTGTATCTATTACGGTTCTTGATATACAGCATATAGGTACTTTTACAGACTCGGGAGAGCTAGACATTTTTAACATTGATTGTTGTTGTGTGAAATGAAGAGAATATGGTAATACAAATGTTATTTTCATTTTCAGTAAGGTTATAACATAACATTCTAAATGCAAGATGGCATCCAAGATGGCTGCCATTAACTTTAAGTAATCATATTTTAGCAACTATGACACATGACTTTTTGGCGTGCACCTGTTTTTGGTCTATCAAATTATAGGTACTTTTACAGAATTGGGAGAGCAAAAATATGAGTTTGAGACCCACACAAGTGTAGTGTTACACCTCACAGAGCTGTACACCCGAGACCCAGTTTATAGCACTTGCACCTGCTACGCCAGATTTACTGCCACATTTGGTGAGCTGTTCGCAAGATTTGGCTATTGGAGAGTTGGCTGTCCAGAAGACCTGCCATTCCTCACCAACCTTCTGCCATCCCCAGTCTGCAGGGTCCGCTGCTTCTGGCACTGGGTTGCCTGGGCCCACGCACAACCAGCCTGGTAGGCAGAGTCCTCTGCTTCTGGCTGACACTGGGTTGCCTGGGCCCACGCACAACCAGCCTGGTAGGCAGCACGCCTGGTGTGTTGGAGCAGAGCTGCTCTGGTTCGTGGGATTGACTCATAAGGCCTCTGTTTTCTGGTGAACATCCACAGTAGCAGCTGTGCTGGATCTGTCTCTCGGTCACTATACTCCACTGTGGGAGGGTAAATACCCAGTTTGGAGAATACAGGCGAGGCCTCTGGACATAATGTCCCATGTCTGCCAAGCAGTTTTATTGCCTTTGTTACGGAAGGCTGACACAGTGTCACATCATGTAAACGCGTGAAAGAATAGCACGCCTTTGACCTTCTCCTGGCCAACATAGTGAAATAGGTCATGCACATTGATCCAGCGCAGGCTCTGACCTTGCCTAAATGCAACCCACGTCTTTTGTAGTCCAGCCTCTTGAAGAGCAGCAATGACACTTAGTGCTTAGACGAGAACATCTGTCATTTTCCTTGATTATGATGGATTGGCTACCATGTTCTGCAGCATGTTTGGCGTCCACAAAGATGCGGCTGTCAGCTTCCTCGTGAGAGCATTTATCCAGTCCATCAAGACTAGTTTCATGAGTGCTGAGAACAGCAGGTCCCTTTTTTTGACAATCACCATATTTGGAGCAAACATTTGTGCAACCTTGTCGGCAAGAAAGTGGTACAACTCTGTCTTGTTGTCATTGTGCCTCGGAAAGTTGTAGTAGGAAAGTAGATGGCATGGTGTTATTTGTCACCTTGCGTCTTGGCCACGTTTGGACCTGGTTTCAGCTTTAAGACTTTATGGGGTGTACACATCAAAGACCAGATGTGTCACCATGTACTTGGTGGTGTACATGTGTATCATAGGAAGTCGAGAGCTGCATAGTCCTCAAATGTCTTGGATCTTTTTGGTGGCAGGGCATTGACCAAAGCTGACCCAATGAGATGAGAACGTCTGCCTCAGGTTCTTTGTCAACTGGTGGGACATACTGTTATGGAAAAGAATTAGGAAGACATAGTAGTTGTTGACATCTTCAGTTTATTCAGTGACAGTCAGAAGCAGACAACCAAACCCCAGAGACCAGCTACCATCTCTCACACAGTTCTCGGTGTCATCCTTCTCTCTCTACTCCGCTCTCTCCCTCTCTCCTCCACTCTCTTTTTATAATGTCCGAGAGGGAGAGCTTTTCCAACCAATCGTGTGAGAAGCCCTTGTTTACAAGCGCAGTTTCCCGCCACTCCTGGAACCCTCATCCTTATCAGAGTCCACTGCATGGCAGCACATCCTCTCCCGTCCCCAGAGACAGGGAGAGGTGCCCAGTACATGAAGAACAGCACGTAGCCTATTATTTCACAATATTATATGTCTGGAACACAAGGCTTGCACAATTATGTCTATATGATAAAAATCATAACAATACGTCTCACGGATAGATGTCAGCTGAGACTTCTGGCAAGAGTACAATCTTCCACCCTTGCTCAATGCAACAGGGAAGGACCTTCCTCCAGCCTTGCTGGATCCAGGATCAATGGCATTTGCTGGATTTCATGAAACATCGGTATGTTGGTAGCCACCATAGCATAACCATTATGTTCAATGTTGTAATGAGTTCGAGGTGATATTAGGTCTGTGTCTGTGCTGTCTTTTTGACAAAGACAACATTTAGACCAGTCAGTTTGTGTTTTTACAAACATGGGGTTTGAATCTGCCATTTTGGGTTTTGATTAAGGCCGAGGGGCTATCCTTTTTACCACCAAAATCGAATAACACACATTCCTGTATGGGATACAACTAGGTTCAGTTATAGTTTAACCTACACCTAGCCCGATCATTCATCCAGTGCCATTTAAGTCCTGTGTGTACACCATCCGGGTAACTGAAGCCCTGTTACCTTTAGCTCGGCTCTCCCGCGCTGGCACACCCTGTCAATTCAGGTGCGGCTATCCAACTATATCACTAACTAAAAACTATGGTTTACTAGCTAATGGATATGGGGCTGTCAGACAGCATTTGGGACACTAAACTAAACTATACTACATCTACAACAGGGGTGGGCAACTTTGACGATGGAGAGGGCCACTATATTTCCACACTCACTCCCTATAGGGCCATATATTGCTGTCGAAGCAAAAATAGCGTGACGCGTTTTGAGCTTGTAGATCGGCTATTTTTGCTATGTTCGAATTGAAATCTTGATTTTTTGCTATTTTTGAATTGGAATCCTGAAAATGTACATTTTTATGCCATTTCAAATGCCTTTAATTATACTTGTGTTGAGCAATGAGCTACTAATTTAGACTAGAAGTTTAGAAGTAATTACAGCGGGTCATTAACCTGAGGGCCGCATTAAGTGAAGGTGGGGGCCGCATGTGGCCCCCGGGCCGCCAGTGGCCCACCCCTGATCTACAAGGATAATGAAGCATTAGTATATCTAGATCAGCTGACACTGAACCCCATGCTGAGTTACACAGCAGTGATGCCACCAGTGTGCCCTGGTTGTGCTGAGTTACACAGCAGTGATGCCACCAGTGTGCCCTGGTTGTGAGTTACACAGCAGTGATGCCACCAGTGTGCCCTGGTTGTGTTGAGTTACACAGCAGTGATGCCACCAGTGAGCCCTGGTTGTGTGCTGAGTTACACAGCAGTGATGCCACCAGTGTGCCCTGGTTGTGTGTGAGTTACACAGCAGTGATGCCACCAGTGTGCCCTGGTTGTGAGTTACACAGCAGTGATGCCACCAGAGTGCCCTGGTTGTGAGTTACACAGCAGTGATGCCACCAGTGTGCCCTGGTTGTGAGTTACACAGCAGTGATGCCACCAGAGTGCCCTGGTTGTGAGTTACACAGCAGTGATGTCGCCAGTGTGCCCTGGTTGTGTGCTGAGTTACACAGCAGTGATGCCACCAGTGAGCCCTGGTTGTGTGCTGAGTTACACAGCAGTGATGCCACCAGTGTGCCCTGGTTGTGTGTGAGTTACACAGCAGTGATGCCACCAGTGTGCCCTGGTTGTGTGCTGAGTTACACAGCAGTGATGCCACCAGTGTGCCCTGGTTGTGTGTGAGTTACACAGCAGTGATGCCACCAGTGTGCCCTGGTTGTGAGTTACACAGCAGTGATGCCACCAGAGTGCCCTGGTTGTGAGTTACACAGCAGTGATGCCACCAGTGTGCCCTGGTTGTGAGTTACACAGCAGTGATGCCACCAGTGTGCCCTGGTTGTGAGTTACACAGCAGTGATGCCACCAGAGTGCCCTGGTTGTGAGTTACACAGCAGTGATGCCACCAGTGTGCCCTGGTTGTGAGTTACACAGCAGTGATGCCACCAGAGTGCCCTGGTTGTGAGTTACACAGCAGTGATGCCACCAGAGTGCCCTGGTTGTGTGAGTTACACAGCAGTGATGCCACCAGTGTGCCCTGGTTGTGTGCTGAGTTACACAGCAGTGATGCCACCAGTGTGCCCTGGTTGTGAGTTACACAGCAGTGATGCCACCAGAGTGCCCTGGTTGTGTGTGAGTTACACAGCAGTGATGCCACCAGTGTGCCCTGGTTGTGTGAGTTACACAGCAGTGATGCCACCAGTGTGCCCTGGTTGTGTGCTGAGTTACACAGCAGTGATGCCACCAGTGTGCCCTGGTTGTGTGAGTTACACAGCAGTGATGCCACCAGTGTGCCCTGGTTGTGAGTTACACAGCAGTGATGCCACCAGAGTGCCCTGGTTGTGTGAGTTACACAGCAGTGATGCCACCAGTGTGCCCTGGTTGTGTGCTGAGTTACACAGCAGTGATGCCACCAGTGTGCCCTGGTTGTGAGTTACACAGCAGTGATGCCACCAGTGTGCCCTGGTTGTTACACAGCAGTGATGCCACCAGTGTGCCCTGGTTGTGAGTTACACAGCAGTGATGCCACCAGAGTGCCCTGGTTGTGAGTTACACAGCAGTGATGCCACCAGAGTGCCCTGGTTGTGTGAGTTACACAGCAGTGATGCCACCAGAGTGCCCTGGTTGTGTGCTGAGTTACACAGCAGTGATGCCACCAGTGTGCCCTGGTTGTGAGTTACACAGCAGTGATGCCACCAGTGTGCCCTGGTTGTGAGTTACACAGCAGTGATGCCACCAGTGTGCCCTGGTTGTGTGAGTTACACAGCAGTGATGCCACCAGAGTGCCCTGGTTGTGTGCTGACATTCACTCTATAGAGCGTCGCAGTCCCGCCCCCTACCCTGGACCAGGAAATGATTCTCCGTTCATTTTCCTCATAGACATTTCAGAAAGTATTTATTTAAAGACGTTTACGCCGCGGACAAAGCCAACTTGAGTCGTGACAAATCATGACAACAAACACAATTTTTTGGGCCGAACAAATAATTAGAAAGAAGAAAAAAACGGCAGGTTACAACACTTCTTTTGTTGTTTTTCTTCTTTGTAATTATTTGTTTGGTCCAAAATATTGTTTGTGTTGTCATGAGTTGTCACGACTCGAGTTGGCTTTGTCCGCGGCGTAACCGTCTTTAAATAAATACTTTAAGAAATGTCTATGGGAAAAATGCATTGGGATTCATTTCCTGGTCCATGGTAGGGGGCGGGACTGCGACGCTCTATTGCATTTGTAAGCTTTTATCAACGACTAAATGCTGTACTGCAATGGCCCCATTGGGTGCATAGAACAAAATCGGTTTGAGGGAAAGGAAGTTGAGCAGGGAGTCGCTTACCACCGTGGCGTGACTGGAGTAGGCCTTAACCTAACCACACCAAACTTATGCCAAACGTAACCATATCAACAATATTTATTCCATAATTATGCCTTGGACGTGTATACACGTCTTTAGATTCTAAACCATGGGGTGCCCTGGACATGTATAGGCGTCTTTTATAGGGCTTTTGATATAGTAGTGTAATCCTTTCTGTTTTCGGGCATGTGCACTGCCGTTCACTTCCTTGTTTATGGCTCCAAAATAATGTCTCGTAACTCCTAATTTAGGGAGTAGAGCTCTTCACGGGTCAATAATCCGAAATGAATCTGTGACATTTTACCAAGTCAAGTGAAAACCAAGTGAAAACCAAGCCCGAATGGATCCGATTCTGACCTGTTCCTAAATTTCTTTCAAATGGCGGCACTGTGCCCGACCGAGACCCAATGATTTCCGACATTCCGAGAGACCCGACCCAGCCAGGCAGACATAAATGTGGACTTTATGAAATAATGTGGACTTTATGAAATAATATAGCGGACAGATTGACCAATTACCATTTTATGATTAAAGCGAGAGAGAGAGAGAGAGGTTCCCTGCAGGCTGCAGCAGAGGGTGAGAGAGACTTGTCTCTTCTCTTCTCGTCTGCATTTAAAATTAACCAAACGGATAATTTGTTTATTACACAATCATCAGTTTTAGCAGCAAACAGGACGGCTTGCCTTGCGTGGTACGCTCTTGCCTTGCTGATCCTAAACCAGCATAATCATCACACAAGTAACACAGCCGTTCATGTCGCTGCTACACTGACCTGATCTTACAGTAGGTCAGCCTAAATTATCACACGTTTAAACATAACTGCAGTTTGAACGTTTTTTTCCTTTCCAGCGGAGCATATGCAGCGGACAGAGAGAGTCTCTACACTCTACAGTCAGACTGACACACAATCACACACTGATTGAATATTTTAACCCATTTTGGGCGGGAACCCCTTTTGGTGTTAGCATTATGTTATGCTTTAGCTATTTAAAAATAGCAGATCTACAAGCTCATAGCGCGCTACGAGCTTGTAGGTCTGCTATTTTTGAAAAATCACACCCGTGTTAAGTAAGTGGTGCAACGCCGGGGGGGGGGGGGGGGAATGACAGAGTTACCATGACATGGTTGAGAAATGACAGAGTTACCATGTGGGGGTCCCTCTACTGTACCCTCTACTGTACTGTACTGTACTGTCACTGTACTATACTGGCACACCCAAAATCACCATATATACAGTTAATATATGCGTGTGTGTTTGTGTGTGTGTTAGGTTGCGCACAGGTGGTGAAAAACAACCATGCTGTTTTCGTGCTCAGACGCACCCAGCCACCCACCCAGCCAGCCACCCACCCAGCCAGCCACCCAGCCAGCCAGCCACCCACCCAGCCAGCCACACACATAGTCACTTAAGGAAGTGGTTGCATCACTTAAAAATCGAAGAACGACAGGATGTAGAAGACATTTTTTGAATCTGATCTCAGGTCAAAATGGGTTAATAACATTTGCAACAACAAACAAAAGTACAGACAAGTACACACACATCACACACGCAGTAGGGCTACGGGTCTTCATCGGAACAAATCAGGCATTATAAAGATTGACAGACCCGAGATCCGCGGGGGATACGGCCGATACCGACCCTACCCGAGTGATTATGATACAAAGCGGCTCCGACCCGTGTGGGTCACGGGTCCTCTCGGGTATTTTCGGAATCATAGCATTACATTCACCCATTCACACACACATTCACACACCGACGCCAGAGGAAACCATGCAAGGCACCAACCTAAAATTAATTCAGTTAAACCAGGGGTTCTGTCCGGGAGTGAGAAGTCCTGGGTGGAGCGGGTGAGGGAGTCGGGACCGATGATGATTATTTCTGATTTATTGCAGTTGAGTTTGAGGAAGTTTTGTTGCATCCAGGTTTTTATTTCTGTGAGGCAGGTGGTGAGGGTGGAGTGAGTGGGATAATATTGGGATAGTTTCCAAAAGTAAAAAGAGAAAATTAGCTTAAGTTATGGCAAATCTGGGGGAAAAAATGCTTACCACTAGCTTTCTTCACAGATGTGTTCATAAAGGTGTCTACTATCACAGAAAAATGTGTTCCAACCCAAAGCATTAGTTTTGCACAAAAAACACTCAAATGCCTAAGGAGTGTTTCTTGTGCAAAACTAATGCTTGGAATGGATTCAGCATCATGAAAACCCCCTAGTTTGACATGTCACATGCTACTTAAAGTATAATGAAATTTGGAATTTTTTGCCTTATATTGGTTGATAATGGTATCCCAACTTTCAGCAGCTGTCACAAAGTTTCCCAAGGGAGTTGGGTTGGAACCATTTTTTCTGTGATAGTAGACACCTTTTTTCTGTGAAGAAAGCTAGTGGTAAGCATTTTTTTTGCAGATTTGCAACAACTTAAAGGGGCATTCCACCCATTTTCAACATTTTACTGTCATTAATATACCTTAGAGCTGTTGTGTGGAAATAATAAAAAAGTCCCCCCATTCTGTGTTTCCTAGAACTAGAGGTCTGAAAAAAAATCATTAACATGGTGAAACACATCTTGATGATGTCATCAAGATGCGTTTCACCATGTTAAAGATTTTTTTCATACTTACATAGTAAAATGTTGAAAATGGGTGGTTTCCCCTTTAAGCTAACTTGGTGCTACCAATTATACTAAGGTTGTGTTCCAGCCATGCAGGTCAGAGTCAGGCCTCATACACACGTATCAAACAAATACTGTGCTCTGCCTGTGATTAATGGCTGCCACAATGCAATTCCAATGGGAGTCACATGGTCTGACCAAACATTTGTCTTTGATTGCTGATTGCTGCCTCATCAAACACAAATGTGGTCAAACCATGTGACTCCCATTGGAATTGCATTGTGGCAGCCGTTAATCACAGACAGAGCACAGAACATTTGTTTGATACGTGTGTATGAGGCTTCAGGGTGCTGCTAGTTCTCTCGCTGACTGTTCGGTGTTCTCTCACCTCACTGGAAACTAAGCCAGCGGCTGTATGCGCTGCAATTAACTGAACGGAGTGACAATTATTATCTTGTGTAGCACCTAAAGGAAGTAACATTATACAACTATTTATATTTAATATATTATGGCTGAAAAAAGTCAACTAATGACAGCTCATGAAATGTAAGTGACCGCTAGGCCTCATTCACACATACCAAACACCAATCAAGCAAATTTGGTTTGGTCGTTTTTTTGGGCCACCACAATGCTTTTCCAATGGGAGTCACATGGTTTGACCAAACATTTTTGTTTGATGAGGGGGGAGGGGCAGAACACCACTAGCAATCAGCAATCAAACACAAATGTTTGATCAAACCATGTGATTCCCATTGGAAAAGCATTGTGGTGGCCCAAAACAACAACAAAACGACCAAACATTGCTTGATTGGTGTTTGGTACGTGTGAATGAGGCCCATGTCATCAATGGAGCGAGCTAGTCATCAATGGGAGTCCCACCGCATGCCAAACTAATCCATTTGGTTGGGAGTCTGACCCCATACTCTGAAACGCCGCCTAAGCCCATGGGAGTCTAACCCATACTCTGAAACGCAGCCGGAAACGCCACCAGCCGTTGTAGCGACTATCGACCTAGTCATGATTGCCTGCCTCCTAAGCTATGACACACGCAACGCGGAAGGGCTTATTTCACCCAACACTCATATGCACACACCTCAGCGGAAGGGCTGATTTCACCCAACACTCATATGCACACACCGCAGTGGAAGGGCTTATTTCACCCAACACTCATATGCACACACCGCAGTGGAAGGGCTTATTTCACCCAACACTCATATGCACACACCGCAGTGGAAGGGCTTATTTCACCCAACACTCATATGCACACACCGCAGTGGAAGGGCTTATTTCACCCAACACTCATATGCACACACCGCAGTGGAAGGGCTTATTTCACCCAACACTCATATGCACACACCGCAGTGGAAGGGCTTATTTCACCCAACACTCATATGCACACACCGCAGTGGAAGGGCTTATTTCACCCAACACCCATATGCACACACCGCAGTGGAAGGGCTTATTTCACCCAACACCCATATGCACACACACCGCAGTGGAAGGGCTTATTTCACCCAACACCCATATGCACACACCGCAGTGGAAGGGCTTATTTCACCCAACACCCATATGCACACACCGCAGTGGTAGGGCTTATTTCACCCAACACCCATATGCACACACCACAGTGGAAGGGCTTATTTCACCCAACACTCATATGCACACACCACAGTGGTAGGGCTTATTTCACCCAACACCCATATGCACACACCGCAGTGGAAGGGCTTATTTCACCCAACACTCATATGCACACACACCGCAGCGGAGCACGGCTAATGTTCTGAGTTAACGTGAGAGCAGGAAAGATGCACAACGGAAACAGTGTTTGTTTCACCTGAAAAATATGACTGTAATTTTTTTTTTTTCTTATTTCTTTTTTTAAGTTTATGGTCATGATAGAGATGAAACATGTATTCCTTTTAAAAATGAGCAAGGAAACAAAAGAAACAGACAAAGTCTCATCCCACCCAGTCCGCACTCCTGCAGTCAGCTAGGCTGTAAGTGGAAGTGGAAGGTAGGTCGTGGCTCAGGTGACAACCATAGGCTATTTTTATGGTTTGGCGCCGAAGGGGCACAGTCATCTAGAACAGGGATGGTCTGTATCTCTGTCATATGGGCCCACAGAAGCAGACCATATGTATGTGCCCAATGCAGTCTGCCCACAAAAGTAGACCAATCAGCATAGTTGTACTTGTACCGGAGAATAATTGCACAATAAAGCAGAAATTGGGAACGCTTAATTGTGATCATCATCAGTGTTTCTCAAACCCCATTCGTTCCAGTAAAGCCTATGATTGTTAAACACTTTGTTATAATATGTTATGTCAAGTATGGTTACGTTTCTGATCAATCAAATTGGCACTGCACATCCTAGGGAATATACACTTTAAATGTATTATTTAGACACTCAGCATAATGCTCCATTTTACTGTGGATGTTAAGCTGTTGCAAATGCAGCTTTGTTGTGTGTAAGGACTTTGGTTTAGAGGTGATGGCTTATAAATAAATATCACATTTTTCGAGACAAATGTCAACCTGTTTGTTGTTGTTGTTATGGATCTTATGGATTTGTGCTGAGCAGTGTTCCTTGTCTGCAGTGCTACTAAACCTTTTTCTTTTTTATTACTTTGGACAGGCAGGTTGTGCTAGCTTACTGCAGCTGCTACACTGTCTAAACAGCTTGCCTGGGGTCTCTCAGGGTTTGCTGTGACATAGTCTAAATGTTGTTGCAGAGAGGACTTAATTCCCACCCTGCCCAGAACCATTTTTTTCTTTCTGTGGGAAACGGAGTTGCTGAGCAAAGGATATTATGTTGCTGTCCTGACTCTCGACCCCACCTGTTTAGTATAGAGACTGATCTGGCGCAAAGCTCCGCCCCCTCCGCTATTCATGTCAGTGGAAGTTGCTCAGTGGCGTTTTGAAGCACCCGGAAGACTGCCGGAAGTACCGTCTCAGAACGTCTACTTCCGCATTTGACCACCACATTTTGGTGGTCAAATGCGGAAGTGCAACCGAGCGCTCAATGTTAAAGCCCAGCTGCACGGGGTTTCCCGGTCATGAATACACGGGTCCGCCTGTAGTCCCTCCACCTACCACTAGGGAGGAGAGCTTCAACGTTGAATAGCCTCACTGGCCCCTTGGTTCTACCACCTGCTGTTGGCAATGCAGCTGCAACTGTGGTGGGCTGGTAAATGTAGCAGCAGTGGTGGAAGGAAGAAATCCTTTTTTTTGTTGGGTAAAAGTAGCAATGCCACAATATTATAGACATACTCATTAAAAATGTTGTTTGGGTAAAAGTACAAATTGGTATTGGCATAAAAATATACACAGTAACTACTGAAATCTTTTCAAAATTTGTTTTTACTTTTTTTATAGCAGATCAACAAGTTCACGATGCGTTGCAATTTGACAATATATAGCTATTTGATTAATTGGTTAATGTATTTTATCTATTAAATACATCTAAATCTAGTAACTAAAGTTTTCAAGTGCAGTGAAAAGTGCAATATTAGCCTCAATATAAATTATTGAGAGATGGTGAAGTGAAAATGCCTCAACATTGGACTTGACACATTGACTTCCATAGACCTGGACCATAGTCTCTGTCTTATTTTTGCACCCAGGGTGCCGGCCCGATTCCGGCGAGCCGGCCTGCGTCCGAAACGGTTGACAGAGTTACCGTGTGGGGGTCCCTCTACTGTACCCTCTACTGTACTGTCCACACACATACTCACTTAAGGAAGTGGTTTGCACCACTTAAAAATAGTCATCAAGAATCATAAGGAAGCTAAGAACCTAGCATATGTCTAACAGTAGAAAAACTGTACAGTAAAACTATGAGTATACAATATAGAGTGCTATGTCTACAAAAATCACACCCATGTGAAGTGAGGGGTGCTCTTATCATGTCGTAAAATAAACACTATGCCTATTTGCTCAGACACTGACGTAAAATTCTCCATTCATTGTCAATAGGAATGTAATGTTTGTGTGGACAAAAATAGACTATAGGCGATTTGCTCAGACACTATACGTATTCATTGTCAATGGGAATTTAATCTTTAGGATAAAAATAGACACTAAGCTGATTTGCTCATCTACATATGACGTAAATTCTCCATTCATTGTCAATGGGAATTTAACCCATTTTGGGCGGGAACCCTTTTTGGTGTTTTAAACATTGTTATAATTCGGCTATGGAAAAATAGCAGATCTACAAGCTCATAGCGCGCCACCGAGTGGCGCGCTACGAGCTTGTAGGTCTGTTATTTTTGAAAAATCGTTAAAATGTGGCGCAAATCATTGGATATATATTTTTAACTAAAATATTTGCTTCTGGTGGGGTCCCTGGAACTACATATTTTGAGATGGGGGTCCATGGCCCAATAGAGATAATTCTGGGGGTCCTTGACATGAAAAAGGTTGAGCACCACTGACTTAATGGGTTTTTCAGAAAGAAAATAGGATTTAGAAGCCTTTTTTTAAATCGACCCCAGTCCAAAATGGAATGTTTGTGTAAGACGAACATCTACACTATAGCTAAATGTAGGAGGGTCTAGCGCCCCTCAAAAATGCTATCTAAAGGGCATACAGTAAATTGAGCCTTTGCAGGGCAAAATCTAGTTAATTTCCCCAAATACAGTATGCAGGGGTTGAAGCCCGGGTGTGTATAGTGTGGGTTGGTGTCAGTCAGGGGTTGAAGCCCGGGTGTGTGTAGTGTGGGTTGGTGTCAGTCAGGTGTAAATACAGTATGCAGGGGTTGAAGCCCGGGTGTGTATAGTGTGGGTTGGTGTCAGTCAGGGGTTGAAGCCCGGGTGTGTATAGTGTGGGTTGGTGTCAGTCAGGTGTAGGTGTAAATACAGTATGCAGGGGTTGAAGCCCGGGTGTGTATAGTGTGGGTTGGTGTCAGTCAGGTGTAGGTGTAAATACAGTATGCAGGGGTTGAAGCCTGGGTGGGTATAGTGTGGGTTGGTGTCAGTCAGGTGTAGGTGTAAATACAGTATGCAGGGGTTGAAGCCCGGGTGGGTATAGTGTGGGTTGGTGTCACAGGGGTTGAAGCCCGGGTGGGTATAGTGTGGGTTGGTGTCAGGTGGTTGAAGCCCGGGTGTGTGTAGTGTGGGTTGGTGTCAGTCAGGTGTAGGTGTAAATACAGTATGCAGGGGTTGAAGCCCGGGTGGGTATAGTGTGGGTTGGTGTCACAGGGGTTGAAGCCCGGGTGGGTATAGTGTGGGTTGGTGTCAGGTGGTTGAAGCCCGGGTGTGTGTAGTGTGGGTTGGTGTCAGTCAGGGGTTGAAGCCTGGGTGTGTGTAGTGTGGGTTGGTGTCAGTCAGGGGTTGAAGCCTGGGTGTGTGTAGTGTGGGTTGGTGTCAGTCAGGGGTTGAAGCCTGGGTGTGTGTAGTGTGGGTTGGTGTCAGTCAGGGGTTGAAGCCTGGGTGTGTGTAGTGTGGGTTGGTGTCACAGGGGTTGAAGCCTGGGTGTGTGTGTAGTGTGGGTTGGTGTCACAGGGGTTGAAGCCTGGGTGTGTGTAGTGTGGGTTGGTGTCACAGGGGTTGAAGCCTGGGTGTGTGTAGTGTGGGTTGGTGTCAGTCAGGTACTGTAGATGTCTTTTGGTTACTGATGACACTCTCACTGTATCATCACCGTCTGCATGTTGTTAATTAGTTTGTTGAGGGGAAAATGGCGAGGGGGAAAAAAAGATCCAGGGGAAATTTGTTTTCTGTTTTTAGATAATGATATACAAATTGTGTCGGCGGAAAATGAGTTTTGTTTCGCTTTTATGCACCACTGGTTTTAATTGAAACACCAAGAAGTTCTCTCTCACGTGATTAATCTTAATATTACTGAACTGAAGTTAGCTTTGTTCGGTTAGGAACGTCTCCCCAATTGAATTGACTTGGTTTGAAGTGAGAGTCAGATACCTTTCCTGTGCTGTTCCAAACCTCAGCTGCATGCACTTAAAAACTTTAAAACAAGACCCTCAATTAGTGTACGATAATGGGAGGTCGGAGCGCAGGTTAATTGCTTTTGAATAACCCTCAGAAGCAGTGCTGTGGACCTCTTGCTCCAACGTACTCTCTTGTAACTGAAAAATACACTACAAATGTTTCTGCACTATATTGAAAATGAAAGTTGCAGAAATGTTGAATTTCTGCAACTGAGTGTAGAGGCTGAGTATATCTGTGACTGCATCCAAATATCTATTATGTAGAAAAACAAACCAAGTACAGTAATCTAACCCGCTGTGGGGTTAGATTTTTTGATTCAATAACTAGTAGTAATACATGTGTATACATACATCATTATAGTTGAGCTGGGCAATAAATACATAGATATAGTATATATATATAGTACTGGTCTCGTAGTTTGGTAGTTCTAATGTTAGATATTGATAAATTGTTTTCCCTTGTATTAAAGGCTTCTACATTTGAGTGACACACATTTTCTGAACTCTCCTAGACAGAGTACAATTAAAGGACCACTTCACCACTTTTCAACTTCTCTTCCTATAATTGGTCCTAACTAATGTTCATGATAAAATGCCACCATTTTTTCCTACTCAGTCTGTGTCTCATAGGAAGGCTGTGGGCAGTTCAGAAACCCGTCCACCAGTGACATCATCGATGGTGAATCCAAGCTAATAGAAACGGCAGGCTTTCTTTTCCTGAAAAGTTGCAATGCAAAAGTTGAAGCCATCGTTTTCACGATAATAAAAATCTAAATATATTTTAAAACAAATCTTGTTTAAAAAAAAATCTGCCTAATGATGATGTCACTGGTGGACGGGTGTCCGAACTGCCCAAAGCCCTCCTATGAGACACAGACCACAAAAATGGTGGTGTTTTATCATGAACATTAGTGAGGACCAATTATATGAAGAGATGTTGAAAAGTGGTGAAGTGGTCCTTTAACAATGAACCCATAATGTACCTACCTGGCAGTCATATCCACATTGCTAATGATACTTTCTTCTTCTTTGTATGTAAAATGTATCTATTAGTCATCGCCACAATATTGGGCGTTTGTGTCTTTGATTTTGTCAATATCAGGCAGCCTTAGTTACAGTTCTTTGGATTGCTCTTAAAGCTTATGGTGAAGACAGAGAGAGTTTGGACTGGACATGGTGTCCCTGTCCTCTTAAAGCTTATGGTGAAGACAGAGAGAGTTTGGACTGGACATGGTGTCCCTGTTTGGGGGCATATCATTATTATTAGGGATGCACCGAAAGGGAAATTCTTGGCCGAAACCAAATACCGAATATAGGAAACAGTTGGCCGAATATCCGAATATGATTAATATTATATATCTTTGTTCCTACCATTGCTGTAATGGCAGTACCTTAAAGCTACTTGATTTATGGCAAAAATAAATGGTTATGGCAAAACTTAACTTAAATAATAATCACTGTTATGGGTCCATAAAACCTTTATTCAGTGGAATATCTATATAAAGTAATGAAACTATACATATACACTATATAGTGCTATGTCTGCAAAATGCATAAGTTTAGTTTTTGCATACGCCTGCCTGTAAGGTCGCTGAGGCTAGGGCAAGTGCTACGGCACGTACTATGGGCATTCATTCTACTGTTCTCTTCCTCTCCCTCTCCTACAGCGAGGTATCACTGTAAACAGGAAACGTAGTGTACCGTTCATCGCCACGCTGTGGAAACGGACCGTGGCCAACAGCGACGGGGCTCTGTGGACATGTGGTGCTGCAGAGAAGGTAGACGAGAAGGAGAGAGCAGGAGAAGTGGGACGGCAGGGGGGTGGACGACAGAGCCAGCTCGCCCAGAGAACCGCGGAGGAAGCCCAGAGAAGGACCATCTGTTCATTTCCATCCCCTGGTGTGAAGCACATCTCCCATGACCTCCTCCTCCTCCCCCTCCTCCTCCTCCGGTCCTCTGAGCTGCCAGACCTACAGGTACTGTACCTGCCACGTGCAGAGCTCCACAGTAATCACACGGTTTGCATACAGTATATATTTTTGTACAGTAGGCCTATATATGCTGTGTGTCTATCTCTATCTCTATCCGTGTATGAAATAAATGGTGAGAGAAAAGATAAAAAATCTCCCTCTATAGCTCACTAATAAGCCCGGCCTCGTTTTTTTTTTCTTTCTTTGTTTTTTTTTCCTTATATACATGTCAGCGTATTTGTGGCTGTAATTATAGGGTGGCTGCAAACCCCATTGACCAGGAACGGTTCTGTAAATAACGCAGGAAGTGCTTTATTGTCACAGCGATGTCAGCGAGCGGTGAGATTAATAACGTGGGTACATACAGTGGACCTGAGCCGTAATTGCTCTCAGGGGCGTTGTCTCGTGAAGTGTGTGTGTGTGTGGCGTGCACATGCACTTGCACACGTGTGTGTCGGTGTGCCAGACAGGGTACACTACAGTATATGTGCATGTATCTTTGTCGTGTGTGTGCATGGTGTGTGTGTGTGTGCGTGTGTGCGCGTGTGCGTGCGTGCGTGCGTGCGTGTGTGCGTGCGTGCGTGCGTGCGTGCGTGCGTGCGTGCGTGCGTGCGTGCGCGGCTCTAGGCGTCTGTATTTGTGTGTCAGAGAGGCACAGATCTAGCAGAGAATGCAGGCTGTGACTCCAGTGAGGGAAGCTGTAGGTAAATCACTGCTCTGCCACATTTATCACCGCTGCTGAAACATAATTAATGTGTTGTAGTAATGACAGGCATATTCTCTAACGACAGACATATGCACAGACATTTACAGCTCCATCCTGAGTGCAGCTATGATTAGATGCTCTGATGCACACAGTAACATCCACTATGTTGTTCATTAAACTCCAAACGGGTTCTTCCATTTGTGAGTTTGAAGTTAACCCATTTTGGGCGGGAACCCCTTTTGGTGTTTTAAACATTGTTATAATTTAGCTATTGAAAAATAGCAGATCTACAAGCTCATAGCGCGCCACCGAGTGGCGCGCTACGAGCTTGTAGGTCTGCTATTTTTGAAAAATCGTGAAAATATTTATTTCAGAAAACTGGAGGATTTAGAAGATTAAAAAAGAAATTGAGGTCAGGCCTAAATGTGTTAAACAAACACTGAGGATTTGACTAGTGTACTGTACTGCTGGGCTTGTTCTATTAACCCATTTAGATCCCAGGCCAATTCGAAGTTTTCTGAAAAACTTGAAAAAAAGTGAAATAAAGTAATTTGTCATGTGTAATTTATATTTAGCAACACTACAGCTAATGTGACACAGAGGTGATAACGGCTTGAAAATTGCTATTAAATCGTATGTTTGCATAATGTCTGTATTTATTGCCATGCCTGCATATCTCGTTGTACTTGGGCGTCCGTGTGTATCGCCATATTTTACACAGCATGTGTTTGTCTCTTTGTATCTGCATGCCTTACCCATGGTGTTGGTGGTGAGGTGGTATTTCAGGTGGGTTCTGAACAGAGCATCTTATCCATGGTGTTGGTGGTGAGGTGGTATTTCAGGTGGGTTCTGAACAGAGCATCTTACCCATGGTGTTGGTGGTGAGGTGGTATTTAGGGTGGGTTCTGAACAGAGCATCTTACCCATGGTGTTGGTGGTGAGGTGGTATTTCAGGTGGGTTCTGAACAGAGCATCTTACCCATGGTGTTGGTGGTGAGGTGGTATTCCAGGTGGGTTCTGAACAGAGCATCTTACCCATGGTGTTGGTGGTGAGGTGGTATTTCAGGTGGGTTCTGAACAGAGCATCTGACCCATGGTGTTGGTGGTGAGGTGGTATTTCAGGTGGGTTCTGAACAGAGCATCTTACCCATGGTGTTGGTGGTGAGGTGGTATTAGGGTGGGTTCTGAACAGAGCATCTTACCCATGGTGTTGGTGGTGAGGTGGTATTTCAGGTGGGTTCTGAACGGAGCATCTTACCCATGGTGTTGGTGGTGAGGTGGTATTCCAGGTGGGTTCTGAACAGAGCATCTTACCCATGGTGTTGGTGGTGAGGTGGTATTTCAGGTGGGTTCTGAACAGAGCATCTTACCCATGGTGTTGGTGGTGAGGTGGTATTTCAGGTGGGTTCTGAACAGAGCATCTTACCCATGGTGTTGGTGGTGAGGTGGTATTTCAGGTGGGTTCTGAACGGAGCATCTTACCCATGGTGTTGGTGGTGAGGTGGTATTAGGGTGGGTTCTGAACAGAGCATCTTACCCATGGTGTTGGTGGTGAGGTGGTATTAGGGTGGGTTCTGAACAGAGCATCTTACCCATGGTGTTGGTGGTGAGGTGGTATTCCAGGTGGGTTCTGAACGGAGCATCTTACCCATGGTGTTGGTGGTGAGGTGGTATTTCAGGTGGGTTCTGAACAGAGCATCTTACCCATGGTGTTGGTGGTGAGGTGGTATTAGGGTGGGTTCTGAACGGAGCATGCCTTACCCATGGTGTTGGTGGTGAGGTGGTATTTAGGGTGGGTTCTGAAGGGAGCATCTTACCCATGGTGTTGGTGGTGAGGTGGTATTTAGGGTGGGTTCTGAAGGGAGCATCTTACCCATGGTGTTGGTGGTGAGGTGGTATTTAGGGTGGGTTCTGAACGGAGCATCTTACCCATGGTGTTGGTGGTGAGGTGGTATTTAGGGTGGGTTCTGAAGGGAGCATCTTACCCATGGTGTTGGTGGTGAGCTGGTATTTCAGGTGGGTTCTGAACGGAACATCTTACCCATGGTGTTGGTGGTGAGGTGGTATTAGGGTGGGTTCTGAACAGAGCATCTTACCCATGGTGTTGGTGGTGAGGTGGTATTAGGGTGGGTTCTGAACAGAGCATCTTACCCATGGTGTTGGTGGTGAGGTGGTATTAGGGTGGGTTCTGAACAGAGCATCTTACCCATGGTGTTGGTGGTGAGGTGGTATTAGGGTGGGTTCTGAACAGAGCATCTTACCCATGGTGTTGGTGGTGAGGTGGTATTAGGGTGGGTTCTGAACGGAACATCTTACCCATGGTGTTGGTGGTGAGGTGGTATTCCAGGTGGGTTCTGAACGGAGCATCTTACCCATGGTGTTGGTGGTGAGGTGGTATTTCAGGTGGGTTCTGAACGGAGCCTCTTACCCATGGTGTTGGTGGTGAGGTGGTATTTCAGGTGGGTTCTGAACGGAGCATCTTACCCATGGTGTTGGTGGTGAGGTGGTATTTCAGGTGGGTTCTGAACGGAGCATCTTACCCATGGTGTTGGTGGTGAGGTGGTATTTCAGGTGGGTTCTGAACGGAGCATCTTACCCATGGTGTTGGTGGTGAGGTGGTATTTCAGGTGGGTTCTGAACGGAGCATCTTACCCATGGTGTTGGTGGTGAGGTGGTATTAGGGTGGGTTCTGAAGGGAGCATCTTACCCATGGTGTTGGTGGTGAGGTGGTATTTCAGGTGGGTTCTGAACGGAGCCTCTTACCCATGGTGTTGGTGGTGAGGTGGTATTTCAGGTGGGTTCTGAACGGAGCATCTTACCCATGGTGTTGGTGGTGAGGTGGTATTTCAGGTGGGTTCTGAACGGAGCATCTTACCCATGGTGTTGGTGGTGAGGTGGTATTTCAGGTGGGTTCTGAACGGAGCATCTTACCCATGGTGTTGGTGGTGAGGTGGTATTTCAGGTGGGTTCTGAACGGAGCATCTTACCCATGGTGTTGGTGGTGAGGTGGTATTTCAGGTGGGTTCTGAACGGAGCATCTTACCCATGGTGGTGGTGGTGAGGTGGTATTAGGGTGGGTTCTGAACGGAGCATAACATAATGCAGTTCTCTCTGCACTGCAGTGTCTGTAGCTGCCCTTTCAAAAACAATAGCCTGCTCAACTTCTGTTGGAGAAGCAGACAGTCGTTCCCTAAAACCTTATCTATGGAATGACCTTTTGAACAGGTGTCTCTGACTCAGGCTGTCGCAGCGTGTGTCACATGAGGTGATATTCCTGATATGGGTGTGACACCAATATATTTAGTGAACAATGTGCACGTTTGCACTAATGCCACCATGAAATGAAATGAAATGAAATGAAATCATTACTATATTTACCCAGGGTATCTGGGCTAAGCTCAAGAACTTGTTTCCAGCCAGGCCCTGCTCATAGAACATTTCATCGTAGTGGTTCAATGCCTTGTTCAAGGGCACTTCAGCGGTGGTAATTTTAACGTGTCGGACCGCTGATTCGAACTGGCGACCTTCCGGTATCAAGACCGCTCCGCAATCCGTTCGGCCACCGCTGCCACAACCATACAGGTATCTAACGAGAAAACAATATTACGTCCCTTTTCTGTGTTATTTGGAAAACTATGTAGACTTGAAAATACGATTAAAAGCCAGGGATAAGATCAGAAAATAAAGCAATAAGCCACGAGAGGTCTCAGGTTACCGGGTATTTTACAATGGCTGGAGGCGTAGGCAGACACTCCTATCCTCCTGGTGGAGACCTGTGCCCAGAAGGGCACTTTTTCTAGTTTGGTGATGTAAAACAAACGGTGCCAATACAAACATTAAATGCCATTAACAATAAAGAGACAATATGACGTAATGAGTTACATTATGACGTAAATGTTCCCTTCATTGTCAATGGCGTTTACAAAACAAACAGGGCTAGGGAAAGCCTCTCGCGTCTCTGGGGCGAATGCTCTCAACATAGGGCAACCTTCCGCGTTGGTGCTTCACAGAAGGTTCCGCGTGCGTCACAGAGTGGATGTTCGGGTCTGACAAGTCCCGGAAAAGATGTGCTGTGATTGGCCAGTAGTCACTTGAGTGGCAGCTTGCCTTCTGCTCCGAGTGTAAATTGTTCCGCCCTCCCGTCGACACACATGGCCCCAACCAGCGGCCAATGAGGCATCTATTTCTTTTGTATACTGTATCTATGCTGTAGTGTACGTATCTCAGTAGTCCATGTGTGGATGTGCCAGACTCAAGTAGGAGTCAGTAAGGGACAGGTCGAAATTTAAGTAGGGGTACCCCTGGAGGAAATGTATGTGGCCTGATATAAAATACCATCAACCTGCCTCTGAATGAAAATTAAAATCCAGTCCCCTCCCCAAGTGATTTAACAAAAATGAAGCACCCTCCCCTAACATGACATATACCTCAGTAAAATTATGCCTAAAATAGGGATAAATGGCCTAAAAATAAAAATATTGGAAAATGATTACACCCATTTCAGTGATGGTGCATTGGGTCATTTGGGAGATATTTTGTATTGGGAGTTGGTACCTAGCATGAAATTAACCCCCCACCCCACCCAAAAAACTAAATCGGACATGTTTTTCCCCACTTTTTCCCCTTTTTTCATTAAAAAATAAAATACAATCTTAGAAAGGATAAAGGTGTAGGCCAGTTTATGGTGCAAGGGCTACATGTTGGTCAGGATAACCCATTTCCTCTGCCTATCGTATCAATCCATGGAGAGATATACTGTAGCAATGCAAGTCGGTCAGAGGAGTCGGTGTGGAGGATGTATAGGTTGTAGATACACATTATGACTGAGTACAGAGCACAACAAAGGGTTTTCAAAGCTGCTGGCAGAGATCAAACATCAGCAGGGCAGATCGTTTGTGGCACCCACACTGGGCTTTAGCAGTGCCATGAATAAGGTAATGCGGTTGGTGGAGGCTGCTATGAAGATGGAGCAAGTGCTAAAGAGTTTCATGGTGGATCTAGACAGCAAGAATGACTTCTTCTTTTTTCGGATTTTGGATTAAGGTTGGTGAGGGATACGACAATAGTTTTTGGATTAAGGTTGGTGAGGGATACGACAATAGTTTTTGGATTAAGGTTGGTGAGGGATACGACAATAGTTTTTGGATTAAGGTTGGTGAGGGATACGACAATAGTTTTTGGATTAAGGTTGGTGAGGGATACGACAATAGTTTTTGGATTAAGGTTGGTGAGGGATACGACAATAGTTTTTGGATTAAGGTTGGTGAGGGATACGACGTGTGTGCGCGTGTGTGTGTGTGTGTGTGTGTGTGTGTGTGTGTGTGTGTGTGTGTGTGTGTGTGTGTGTGTGTGTGTGTGTGTGTGTGTGTGTGTGTGTGTGTGTGTGTGTGTGTGTGTGTGTGTGTGTGTGTGTGTGTGTGTGTGTGTGTGTGTGTGTGTGTGTGTGTGTGTGTGTGTGTGTGGCACACGCCCAGTGTGTGGATAGGCCAATCACAATGATTGACACATTGGAGGAACAATGAGAAACTGTAGCCTGAGCCTCGCATGGCCAGCCCTCCAACGTTGGGAAGTACCAAGTGAAACGGAGGGGTATCATTAGACATTAAACTGTAGTATATCAAAACATAGACTATTATTATCAAAATTGGATTACCCTCCCTTGGACTTGAAATACAATTACAGTAGCTCACCCTCCCTCTGACTGAAATTAGAAAGGCATCACCCTCCCCTATTTTCCTCCAGGCCCCGCTTTTCCTAAATTTCGACTGGTCCCTAATCCCACAGAACAGCACATAGTCAGGCCTAGTAGTGGAGCCTGATGGTTATACTGGCACCAAGGACTGTCTAAGTCACTGGTAGTGGAGCCTGATGGTTATACTGGCACCAAGGACTGTCTAAGTCACTGGTAGTGGAGCCTGATGGTTATACTGGCACCAAGGACTGTCTAAGTCACTGGTAGTGGAGCCTGATGGTTATACTGTCACCAAGGACTGTCTAAGTCACTGCTAGTGGAGCCTGATGGTTATACTGGCACCAAGGACTGTCTAAGTCACTGGTAGTGGAGCCTGATGGTTATACTGGCACCAAGGACTGTCTAAGTCACTGCTAGTGGAGCCTGATGGTTATACTGGCACCAAGGACTGTCTAAGTCACTGCTAGTGGAGCCTGATGGTTATACTGGCACCAATACTGTCTAAGTCACTGGTAGTGGAGCCTGATGGCTATACTGGCACCAATGACTGTCTTAAGTCACTTTTGTGTCTATTCTTGTGGAGGGTTGTCCCTTTACATTAGTCCCACCTTTTTAGTCCTTTAGCTCCAGCGTGTCAAACTTCCCAAACTACTTCCCAAACATTAACGTTACCACCATCAAACTATAGGGCTTTTTTTTTTTACCATGTAGTCACTTGATCATTGATAGAACTCTTCCTCTGAAGAATTGGCCAAAATACCAGCAATTAAAAGGCAAACATTTAAACGACACACAAAGACAAGAACATAGCGGTAAATGATTGGGATTGGTTGGGATTAGAGGGTGAGAGAGAGAGAGAGAGAGAGAGAGAGAGAGAGAGAGGAGAGAGAGAGAGAGGAAGAGAGAGAGAGAGAGAGAGAGAGAGAGAGAGAGAGAGAGAGAGAGAGAGAGAGAGAGAGAGAGAGAGAGAGAGAGAGAGAGAGAGAGAGAGAGAGAGAGAGAGAGAGAGAGAGAGAGAGAGAGAGAGAGAGAGAGAGAGAGAGAGAGAGAGAGAGAGAGAGAGAGAGAGAGAGAGAGAGCACATTAATGACAATAAGTAGAACACTGTTAAACACAGTGAAATTCAACATTCTCCCATCTCATCGCTTGGCATGTCTGTAACTCTAAAATCAGATAAGGTAATAAAAGCCTGCAGTTTCAGAGTTGTTTTAAGTTCATTCCAGCCAAACCCAGTGTGGGTTCTGGGTACTGAGGCATGTAAATAGTCCTGTGATCGTCGGCTGTCAGATGCAGGGTTTGATGTAATTGTGATGTATGAAGAAAGGTATAAAGAAGAGGGGCTGACCTAGGATTGCTTTATAGATGAATAGGTATACCAAGCAGCCTACAGGCAGAGACAGCCGGTTGACTTTCAAATGCAGGCCACTGAAATATAGTCTAGTAGCCATAATGTGAACCCGGACATGTTGAGTACACCAACGTGTACACCAACGTTTTATGTTATAAAGCTTTAGTATGGGTCCCCAGCATGTGGAAACTGCCGGATGCTAACTTGCATATGTTGAGCAATTTTCATAATTGGCATAATATGTGACCATACCATTAACAACCTATAGAAGGCAAAATAATAATTCCATCATGCTTTATGTAGCATGTGACGTGTCAAACTAGGGGGTTTTTCATGATGCTGAATCCATTCCAAGCATTGGTTTTTGCAAAGAATCACTCATTGGGCTAAAAACGGCCATTGCCGTCATCACAAATGTGATGATGTCAGCACAATTGGGCAAGTGGGCATGGCTGTTTTTAGCCCAATGAGTGTTTTTTTTTTGCAAAACTAATGCTTGGAATGGATTCAGCTTGGTATATATTCTTTCAGAGGGAACGTTTTTTTTTATTTCGACCTCAGGCCTAAATGGGTTTAAAGGCTGCAGTATATAGACTTCTTTCCGACACGACCTCAACAAAACTCCTGTCATTTCAGAGAAAAGGAACACATTCATTGTCTTGTCAGAGTTCATGTCTTCACTTTTTGCACCTCCGTGATTTACTGAATAGCTGAACATCACCTGGGACACCTGAGTCTGTAGTGATGTCCAATATTATATCTGTTTTAATTAAAAACTAAAATAAAACTAAAATCCCCCCCAATATTTGGAAAACCTTACATTCATGAATTCATCCAATGGGGAATTACAATAAAATTAGGCATACTGTGTTAATTTCACGAATTCCTGGATGTATCATTGACTGCTGGAACAAACAATGGTCCAATTCAACATCCACGTTGAGGAATTTCATCAACTCTCCATCAAACAATCCTCCTGGCTGCGACTGGCCACGGAATGCCTGGGTCAACCTCAACAGACTTCACTCTGGAGTAGCTAAGACCTAATGCCTGGGTCAACCTCAACAGACTTCACTCTGGAGTAGCTAAGACCTAATGCCTGGGTCAACCTCAACAGACTTCACTCTGGAGTAGCTAAGACCTAATGCCTGGGTCAACCTCAACAGACTTCACTCTGGAGTAGCTAAGACCTAATGCCTGGGTCAACCTCAACAGACTTCACTCTGGAGTAGCTCAGACCGAACTCTATCTGCATATGACTGGAGTGTCTGCCACTGATCTCTGCACATGCAGAAAACCAGACTTTACATCATCGTTGAATGCCCAATCTTCACATCACCACATGGAGTCAGTGGCCTAATTGAACTGGATGATAATGCCACTTCCTGGCTGATGTCCAAATTGCCCGTGTAGCCCTACACGAACGGACAGTGGACAGGGTCTAACGTTCAGCATGCACTCAACATGGAGCTGCATCGACTGTAGCAGTTTGGTATCAAATAACTTGTTTGATTTTGAAGTATGCTGAGAGCTTTACTGAGGGACAGCTCACCGGGGCTGGTGGGCACTATAGATAGCAACCCAAATACATGAGGCCCAATTCTACAAATGCCTTGTCAGCAGTTCTCACACTTTCAAACATGTTCAAAGATCTTACAAGCTCACAGCGCGGCACAAAGTCACACGCTATATATAAGCTTGTACATCTGCTCTTTTTGAATAGCCAATGGCTGAAATCTAAAACGACACCGATGCATTCCCGGTTTTAATGGACCACGTAACCTTTTGGTTGTTAGTTCAACTTTAACTCCAACTTCAAGCTTATCTCATCAAACGTTTACAGATGTAAAGGAGTCGGTCAAATTAGTTTCCACACAACAATCAAAAGACCGTCGTAGACATGGCCAAAGCATCTCCGGGGGTCCCCAGACCGTCGTAGACATGGCCAAAGCATCTCCGGGGGTCCCCAGCCATAAACGTTGAGAACCCCTGGCTTAGGGAGAAACTTTCTTGCTCAAGTGTAACAGAGTTAAATAATTAGTTGAATTAAGTTGTTAATGTGCCCACTATTGAGCAGTACCAGCCATATTTGTGTTGGTTCAAACAAAGATATATAGCATATTGGTTCACTGCATATCGCACTGTATGTCCTAGAGGTGTTCCCGTAGCTGCCACATTGTATAGTATGTCCTAGTTGTGTTGCCGTAGCTGCCTCAGTGGATTCCGTGCTCTGCTGAGGTGGGCGGTTCTCTGAAAACACTGATGTTATTTTATGATTTTGCTATGACATATTGTTCATTTCAGCTAGGATAGCTGAGGATATGCAGTGTCCCTCCAACGTTACATATTGTCTTATTTGTCTGGCAACAGTGGTTCCTGTTCGTTTCGTTGTCTACTAAAATAAGTCCATTACACAAGCATCCAATGACCTTGGATAGTGTGAAATCAAAATTATTATGATTATTTGAGAATAAAATAACAGGCCAATGTGAAAAGGGTGGGATATATTCCTCAGCCTAGTAGGAACATCTGTGAAAGATTTCACGTAAATTGCACGCTGCGTTCATGATTTGAGGCTTTTTGTTTCAAAAGGGCCAATCCTGCAAACTTTGAAAGGCAATATTAGCCAATTAGGATGGAATATGAAATATCGGACAGATCCATCTTGAACACATGACTATAGAGATAGTGTGTAACGATTTGCAGGATTTTTGGACAGAATCTGGAGTAATATAAAAAAAAATGTGTTTTTCAAAAGGCAGCCTCCTGGTAGCGCTATAACAGGCCGAAATCTTGGGGCAGAGGTTCATCGTTGGCATCCAGGGAGTGTGTGTGCAAAATTTGGCATCGACCGGGTTAACGGTGCCGGAGATTAGCTGTTCACAGACGTACGGACGGACACACGGACGGACGGACGGAGTGCAAAACATACTCTCTCCCCATGCCTTCGGCCTGGTGGAGACAATAAAATGCAATCCTGAAATGTAATTAGCCCTTCGCTAAACCCCACCCCAAAAAGTAATTGTCCAATGCCAGACAAGCTTCTGTCACCTCATAGCTGTCAATGTTATTTTGCATGACTGTGTTGTTGAACAAATTAATATACATAGCTTGATGTCGGGAAAGTTACACGACTGACCCACCCAGGTGATGGCAATAATACTAATCACCGTAGTCTTACCGTGCAACATGAAATCTCCTGTCAGGCGGTCGTTAAAGTTGTTAATGTTAGATACTGTTTCTCCCTCTGTCATTTCCTAGTATTTCTAGTTTATTTAAATAATGTCATGCACATTTGTCCAGTGCATAGCCTACTGCAGGCCTGGTTGACTAGATTTAGAAGACATTTTGATGCTCTTGCTACTGAAATGATCAATTATTTATATGGCGAAATCCCTTCATTTATCATGCATCTCAATGGGTGAGAAGGACAGCTTGCCCAGTCTCCTCGCTGCTAATGTGCCTATTGGACAAGTATGGGTTGGGGAGGGACTTAGTGAAAGGCTAATTGTGACAGACCTACTAATTGGCAAGCACCACGGGAATATTCTGGATGTACTGAATTCAGACAGAAATATGCTGTCCTTCCCATTCCAAATGAACTTCCCTAGATCCATTCCTCAAACAAATCCCTTGGCTTTAGGCAACGATGCTGTATCATTCATAAGGTCATTGATCTGAAACATACTTTGGGTTTTCGGATTAAAGATAAAAGCATTGCATCACCTATGGCTGAACTGCATTGTAGTGCAAATCAAAGGCTCTGTGTCTGTCTGTCTGTCTGTCTGTCTGTCTGTCTGTCTGTCTGTCTGTCTGTCTGTCTGTCTGTCTGTCTGTCTGTCTGTCTGTCTGTCTGTCTGTCTGTCTGTCTGTCTGTCTGTCTGTCTGTCTGTCTGTAGTCATCTATACTGTAATCTCAGGGTCGTTTCATAGGAAGCACATGCACAGACAGACAGACAGACAGTCACTCTGACTGATGCCCCATCAGAGGCAGAGATAGGCGTTGTGGGGGGGTGGGGGCCTCCTCCGCGCACCTCGCCGTGCGCCTTTATCTCCCAGCATGCTTTGTGCCGCTTGTTATCTGGCGTCTGCAGCCTGCTGCTGCAGGAATAAACAGTAAACAGGAAGTGCTGTGCCGACAGGACAGAGCCACTCGGCTGATGCCACGACTGTTGGGAGAAGCTTTATGGAGCTCAGCGCTCATTTTCATGACAATCGGGGGCCATGCACGCGCTCTGACTGCCAGAGAGGGCATCACACTTCTTCACCTGTGTGTGCGTGTGCGTGTGCGTGCGTGCGTGCGTGCGTGCGTGCGTGGGTGCGTGCGTGCGTGCGTGCGTGCGTGCGTGCGTGCGTGCGTGCGTGTGTGTGTGTGGAAACTCTGTATGTCCAACACTGTTACTTTTCACCAAATAATACAAAAGAGTGTTCCAATCGATCCATTGTGGTAATTATCTAGTCACAAGCTCTTGTTACTACTTTTCATTGGTTCAATATTTAGAAAACCCATACAGTAATGTTCCCATATTTACATCCATATGTAATGTAACCCATAGACAGTAATTGACCACTTTCACAATGGATGCTAATGCATGCATCTTCATATATACATTTGAGCCGGTAGCAAGTTGTGAGCGAACATATCGTGCGCAGTTCAGTTGGGCATACATTCACTGGCGTAGATTGCACTTCTATCTTATCTATAAATGCACCAAGTCTCTGCAGTGCGTACGTGTGTACGTACGTGTGTACGTACGTGTGTAACCCACGTAACTTGAGAACCGTTCGCCCCACCGACTTCAAATTTGACACACACGTTCCACACCACCACAGAGAGTGCAGTGCCCGGTGTTGAGTCCGTCGGATAGCCAGTTGTCCAGAACCAGCACAAATAACTCTGCCCAGGCTCTGGACAGGGCCCAAATTAGCCAATTGATCACACCTGATGACCCCTAGGTCTCCATATATGGAGCTGGCCGGTTCTGACATCACAATGGTGTTCTGACATATACATAGACTCCATATTTGGGCATCCCTGACAAAGAACTCCATATATGGGCATAAAAGGGACACAGACATAATAATACTAATAATAATATCTGGGACTTACAGTATATAGCGCTTTTCTAATACCCAAAGACGCTTTACATGTGTGGGGGCCGGGGGGGGGGGGGGACATGAGAAAATGACAACTTTATTAGAAAAAACAGTGAAATGAGAATAAAACCAATAAAAACAGTACATGTAACCAGTTAAAAACACATCAGCTAGGGGATGCTATTCTGAACAGGTGGGTTTTCAGTTTTGAAGGTGGGGAGTGAGGGGGCATCTCGGATGTGTTTGGGGTGGGCATTCCAGAGGTTAGGGGCGGCCACAGAGAAGGCCCTGTCGCCCCAGGTTTTGAGCCTGATCTTCTTGGGGATCACAAGGAGGCCGGCGTCGCTGGACCTGAGGGAGCGGGATGGTGCGTGTGGCTCAAGGAGGGCGGAGAGGTAGGGGGGAGCCAGGTTGTGCAGTGACTTGTAGGTGGTGAGAAGTACTTTGAATTCAATTCTGTGTTTGATGGGGAGCCAGTGGAGGTCACTGAGGACTGGAGTGATGTGGTCTCTGGAGCGGGTGGAGGTGAGCAGGCGGGCAGCTGAGTTTTGGACGTATTGTAGTTTGTTGAGGGTTTTTACAGTGGTGCCATAGAGGATGCTGTTGCAGTAGTCCAGTCGGGATGAGATGAAGGCGTGAATGAGGGTTTCGGCAGCTGAGGGTGTCAGGGAGGGGCGGAGACGGGCGATGTTTTTGAGGTGAAAGAATGCTGTTTTAGTGATGTGGTTTACGTGGGGGAGGAATGAGAGGGTAGGGTCGAAGATGACACCTAGGTTGCGGATGCGTCTGGAGGTAGTGACAAGGGAGCCGTCGATGGTGATTGAGAAGTGGAGCGGGTGAGGGAGTCGGGGCCGATGATGATTATTTCAGATTTGCTGCAGTTGAGTTTTAGGAAGTTTTGTTGCATCCAGGTTTTTATGTCTGTGAGGCAGGTGGTGAGGGTGGAGTGGGTGGCTGGGGTGATGGATGAGGTGGAGAGGTATAGCTGTGTGTCGTCTGCGTAGCAATGAAATTGAAGGCCGTGGTGGCGGAGGATGGGGGAGGATGTAGATGGTGAAAAGCAGGGGGCCGAGCACAGAGCCTTGGGGGACATAATAACCGGGTGGGGCATACATTTCCAACTTGCATCGTTCCAAATAGGCCGCTCTAGTATATGTAATTATTAGGGATGCACGATTAGTCGGTAGCATAATCGGAATAGGCCATATCGGCCTTAAAAATGCCATATCGGTATCGGAACGGTCTCAAAATAATACAGATTATTTTATCGGTTTTCACCAGCAAAAAAATGAAAAATAGATCTAAATTGAATTTGTGTAATCCTCTCATTCAGTAGTCATTCAGTTGTGAAAACTGGACACTTGGAAAAGAGTATAGGCTATTTATTGATTGATTGAAGACTTTAATAACAGGCTTTGGGCCAAGCCCCTACGGCCTAGGCTTGTTTCCGTTGTGGTCCTCTGTATAATATCGGAATCGGACAGAATCGGCATCGGCAGATATGACCCTGCAAATAATCGGAGATCGGATATCGGTCATAATTTCATAATTGTGCACCCCTAGTAATTATAGAATATGTTTAGTCACAATAGTCAGTCAGACACGTATCAAGTGTCAGGCTCTGAATCCATTCATTTTATTTGTATTTGATCTCGTTCTTATCTATTTTCTCTTGCCTCTACCTTTCCTGTGTTTTATGCTAACTGCTGATATGGCACCTGAATTTCCCCAAGGATCAATAAAGGTTTATCTTGTCTTGTGTGAGAGTGTGTACGGCTATACCTGTACGTGGGCATGCGTGCAATGCATGTACAGTGTGTGTCTAACAGGCACTTGTGATTGTATGTGGAAAAAAATATCTCTTTGCCATGTACGTCACGGGCGGCTGTGGCTCAGGAGGTAGAGCAGGTCGTCCAATGATCCCTGGGTCGGCGGTTCGAATCCCGGCTCCTCCTGTCCACATGTCGAAGTGTCCTTGGGCAAGACACTGAACCCTACATTGCCTCCAATGAGTCGGTTGGTGTGAGTTCGCCACTTCACCTCCCAATGTATGAATGGATGAACCATTGTAAAGTGCTTTGAGCACCTGGAAAAGCTGTTGGGTCGAAACAGACTGAAAGGGAAACGATAACATTTAGCCTATATTTTTAAAATATATGTATATTAATATATATATATATATATATTAAAATAGCCCTCATTTCAGCCACTATATTATTGTGCTGGTGTGTTTCCTTGCGGAAAGACACATCACCTCTGGCTGCAATTGTCTCCACCAGGCACGTGCGTGCGTGCGTGCGTGCGTGCGTGCGTGCGTGCGTCCGTCCGTCCGTCCGTCCGTCCGTCCGTCCGTCCGTGTACAGCTAATCTCCGGCACCGTTAACCTGGTCGATGCCAAATCTTGCACACACACTCCCTGGATGCCAACGATGAACCTCTGCCGCAAAATTCTCCAGAACGGCCTTTTATAGCACCACCAGGAGGCCGACTATTGAAAAACATTTTTTTTATATATTACTCGTCCAGATTATCCCGCAAATCGTTACACACTATCTGTATAGTCATGTGTTCAAGACGGATCTGTCCGATATGTCATATTCCATCCTATTTGGCTAACATTGGCTTTCACAGTTTGCAGGATTGGCCCATTTTGAATAAAAAGCCTCAAATCATGAATGCAGCGTGCAATTTACATGAAATCTTTCACAGACTTTCCTACTAGGCTGAGGAATATATCCCACCCTTTTCATATTGGCCTGTTATAGCGCCACCAACAGGTGGATTTTTGGAACAAAATGCCTCAAATCATTCAATTACCATCCAAGGCGTAAGAAGAAATGGCACCCTTTTCACATTGGCCTATTATAGCGCCACCAGGAGGCCACAACCTGACCTGCCCTGGTGGAGACCTGTGCCCCGAGGGACACTTTTTCTAGTTTGGTTTTGTTCCACTGTTTATGTTGACATTTCCACTGTTTATGTTGACATTCATCCCTTGCAGGGATGTGTTTTTCTGCTTCACAAGCTTCCGCTTTGTTTCCGCTATGCTTCGCAAGGAATCTCGGGAAAATGTTGCTTTCAACAGAGACACGCGCCACAGAGCCGGAAGAGGTCTATGCCTTTAACCTATTTAACTTTACAACAAAATAAAAAAAGTTTCAAAAATAGCAGATCTGCATGCTCACAACGTGTAATGGTGTGTGTGCGTTTTGGGAATACAGGTTTGCGTGTTTTGCGTGTGAAAGCAGGTTTGAAGTTCATGGCTGTGTAATTGATCTGTTTTTTCCCTGGTCTTCACAAAGGAAAAGGTTTGTTATGGCTTAAAATATATTGTTAGACTTAGAGTGGAGGTAGAGTTGTGACGTGCGTGCTGTGCTGTGTGCTTTTAGAGCTGCCATTTTCCGGCTATTTCTTGGCACTGCCCTAAAATATTTATGTCCTCACAAGTACGATAATATAACTGTGTGTGTGTGTGTGTGTGTGTGTGTGTGTGTGTGTGTGTGTGTGTGTGTGCGTGTGCGTGTGTGAGTGGTAAGCAAGAGCAAGCAAGTGAAGGAGACAAATCATACACTTAACCCATTTTGGACTGAGATCAGATTCAGTTGTTCTTCGATTTTTCAAAACGAGTGGCGCGCTACGAGCTTGTAGATCTGCTATTTTTCAATAGCTAAAGCATAACATAATGCTAACACCAAAAGGGGTTCCCGCTCAAACTGGGTTAATGGTTGAGTCACCCAGCTGCACCAGTGCTCAGAGGTGAGGCCAGGCCAGGTGCTCCAGACAGTCACAAGTGATCCTCGTGGACTCAGAGTCGAGGCCCTTATCCAAAAGCAGCACATGTCAGACAGGTGCTCCAGGTCACGTCAACACCAATTAAGTCACACTTAGTAAAAGGTTGAGTCGGGTTACACTTTGACTAGCAAATTAGACACGCAGTCACGCAACATGCATTATTTTGCTGACCTCGCTTGCACTCACTGTGCATGGATTCACAGCACAGTTATACAAAGCCCTGCAGTCAGGGACGGATAGTTTTCATAATCCTCATGGGGGCCCGTTCCTTGTTCTTGCTGGTGGTGGTTTCATTGTGAACAAGTAGCCTAAGAAGCAGAGTAAGTACTGTATGCATGCATACCCTTACCTACCTGGCAGGTTAAGCACCCAGATTAGCATTTCAATGCCTGATCTGACTGCATGTGTACAAGGGACAGGCAACGCGGTCCACCCCCCACCACCCCCCGCCCCGGACAGTGAGGAAAACAGACGTGTTAAGGTGCCAGACTTGGATGGTTAGAGCGACGTGATTACATACAAAGTCAATGCAAGACGAGAATTGCGCGAACGGGCGCGACCTGATGCGGCACAAACGGGACGAACCGAGGCGAATATATATTCAGGTCCAATTCCTCATGGGGGCCGAGATCCCTGGTCCAATTCCTCATGGGGGCCCTGGCCCCCCGGCCCCCACAGACTCTACGTCACTGCCTGCAGTTCACACGATTGTTGTGAAATATGTATGTCCCGCAGCTCAAATCACTGGTTGGTTCCTGGCTTGGGAGGTGAGTAGTTCACAATGTGATTCGTGGCGCATTGTGAGCTTGTAGATCTGCTATTTTCACATTTATTAAACTTTTTCTTCCACATTGAGCGGATGAAAGCAAGTTACTAACTTGCGTCTCTTGACGTTCCGGTTCTTTGTCAGTGAACTCTGACTCATACTGAATTATATTGTGTATTAGTGTGCACTCGTCGTAGGTTTAGTCCCTGCAGCGATACAGAGCGGAGATTGACTAATGTAGAGGTTTTTAATTCTTTATTTATTTGTCTGCGAGGTTGAAACGAGAAATGATTTGAATAAACCGTATGCCACAGGCTTCCCTTCCTTTTCCGTACAGCATGTGAACACATACTGGAATGAATGTTGACAGAAATGCGCTATGTATTCACAAAGACATTTTAAATTGTTTATGCCTTATATAAAGAGAAAAGACACTCAAAAACAACAATGCATTTTACATAGTGACATATTGACAAATATGTCTAACGGAGGTTAGTCCTGGCTGAGAAGTGACAGACAGGCATTATGATTAATAAGACAGTCCATTGTGCAGCGTTCTTCCATGGAGTGCTCTGATGGCTGGAGTAGAATGTTTACAAGACGCCATTGTACAGCTGAGGAAGGGAAAGAAGGCTGAATGAACTCTTTGAGAGACTAAATAGTGGCAGAAAATGTGCATTTTGTGAAACATGTCCACTTTCCCACGAGATTAACACAGACCTCATTCTCCCCACTGGCCACTTCCTCCAGTGACATTGGCAATGAATGTGATTTTTTTCCCTAGAAATGCTCAACGGCCTGTTGGAGCACGTGTCAGGTTGGTGATCCGACCAGAGCTTTAGTTTGTAGAGGACGTTTTAGAGGTGTGAAAGGTGCCCGAGTAGTATTGTGCCAAATGTGGTGACCTATGGATTTCTGTTCCGCCCACTGGCTACACGGCCGTGTTCCAGCAGACGAGGTCATGTGCTGTCTATCGGCCAATTGTCAAATGTAACTTTTCGCGTGTATTTATCGGCCTTTGGCTGTTTCACAGCCTGTGGCAAAATCACAGCACTGCGTCTCGCAGCAATTAAGAGAGGCAAAGCAAACGGCACGATGTAGACAATAGTGCACAAACATACAAACACAGTGTCATGAGGGACTATGAAGGCAACAGTACACACATATCACATCTTATGCGATGTCTGTTTGTGCTTACTGTTGGCACACTTCACATATCACACCTCATGCACCCCGTTTGTGTAAACTACGTACATTGAATTGCCTTGTTGAAATGTGCTATGGTAAAATGTCATGGCTATGGCTAAATGTGCTATGGCAAGTCCTGCCTTGCCTGCCTTGCCGTGCATGCATTAGTGTTGTCTGTTTTTGTTTACTACACTTATCTTTTCTTCAAGTCAAAGTCGTGTTTCATGTCTTGGGGATTGAGTACAACTTCATCCTCACTCTCCTTCTTTTCTTGAGTTGTCACATTCATGACTCCAGTGCTGCCTGCGCCTGGTTTCCTGTGAACTGGGACACAGTTCATGACTCCAGTGCTGCCTGCGCCTGATTTCATTCATGACTCCAGTGCTGCCTGCGCCTGATTTCATTCATGACTCCAGTGCTGCCTGCGCCTGATTTCATTCATGACTCCAGTGCTGCCTGCGCCTGATTTCACATTCATGACTCCAGTGCTGCCTGCGCCTGATTTCCTGTGAACTGGGACAATAAAATGTGTCCCAGACATTAATCACAGAACCTGTGGTCACAATAGGTCTACATTTCAGCATCGACTCATTCATTAACATGTTTAACAGACTCTCTCCGCAGCTGTTCTCAACCTGTGGACCGTGAGGGTATTGCAAGTGACCCCCAATTATCTGCCAGACACTAAGATTGTTTTAACCTTGAAGAATACGTTTTCATCAATACAGATACATACTGTGTAGTACACTACGTTAATTCCATTGATCCCAGCCAGCGCACAATCGATTGATTAATCATTCAAATAAACATGCTCTGAAAATACAGAGAAAATACAGAGACCAAATGACCTTCTGTGTTCAGTGATCAGATGGGTGGGCCGTGGGTGGGTGTGTTCAGTGATCAGATGGGTGGGCCGTGGGTGGGTGTGTTCAGTGATCAGATGGGTGGGCCGTGGGTGGGTGTGTTCAGTGATCAGATGGGTGGGCCGTGGGTGGGTGTGTTCAGTGATCAGATGGGTGGGCCGTGGGTGGGTGTGTTCAGTGATCAGATGGGTGGGCCGTGGGTGGGTGGGTTCAGTGATCAGATGGGTGGGCCGTGGGTGGGTGGGTTCAGTGATCAGATGGGTGGGCCGTGGGTGGGTGTGTTCAGTGATCAGATGGGTGGGCCGTGGACACCACTGCTCTAATGTATCATTTCTAACGCAGCGCAGCCTCTCTCACAGAGCTGATGCAGTCCAAGGTTCTTTGTACAGATTGCCTATCAAATCAAGTAGATGCAAACAGGGCTGAGTTCATTCTCACTCCCAAGTCGGCAAACGGGTTACTTCTTGGGACAGATTTGACCAAAACGTCAAACGTTTGACTGGAAGGGGAAACTAGAGGAGTTACTATCCTGTCCCTGTTGGGACATAACTCGAACACGCTCAGTTGGCTGAAGCGGACTTCGCAACACTCCGGGCGACTCGCTCGCCTGACTGCTCGCTCATCTGTTCCTCTTGTGACGATTTTTTTTGCGGATCCGTCACTCTTTCTTTTTCGTCTTGGGTTTGAGAACGGCACTTCAGTATTCCAGGAGCCCCAGGCGGCAATATACGATTACACAGTCATACATTGTTTCTGACATCCTATACATTATCCTCACTGCGCCCCGACAGTGAGAAAAAGCTCTTGAAGTCATGGCTACTTTGACTTGGATGAAGGAGGAGATATAACTGTGGGAACAGTAGGAGTCAATAAACCAGAATACACAGTGTTTGCCCTCACATGCCTCCCATCTTGGTCGAGAGGGAGTAGGCAATTGACTCAATGTATCTCTCTCTCTCTCTCTCTCTCTCTCTCTCTCTCTCTCTCTTTCTCTCTCACACACACACGCACACGCACACACGCTCGAACGCGCACGCACACTCACACACGATTCTCCTCATTCAATCCATCACTGGTCCTGAGAGGATGAGTTGAGTTGAGAATCCGTGTTGCCATGTTTGCTTATTCTATAAGGGAGTAAGGGACTTGGGGCAAGTTTTTCTGTGAAGTCGCTTGTAAATATTGGTAGTTGTGGTCTTTTGGGCTTGTTTCTAAAGTGTAGTTGCTTCTTGCTTCCCAATGTTACACCAGTGGTTATCAAACATTTTCCTGTCAAGGACCCCCTTCTAATAATAGTGCCAGGAAGGGAACCCTAGATTTGTGGTGTTAAAATGTTTCAAAACCATTACACATTTTTCAGATTTTTTTTCCCAAGACTCAGCAGATCTACAACCTCACATTGCGACGTGTTTTGAGCTTGTAGATCTGCTATTTTCAAATGGCTGTGTGTGTCTGCGTGCGTGTGTGCGCGTGTGTGTCGATCTGTGCTCATGCTCATCTCTAATAGTCGCTTGTTTCTCTCGCGGAATCTGGCAACACTTTTGATAACGTGCTTCAGTTCCAAGTTGTGCTCAAAGAGCTAGATCCGTAGTTTAGCCCATTTTGGGCGGGAACCCCTTTTGGTGTTAGCATTATGTTATGCTTTAGCTATTGAAAAATAGCAGATCTACAAGCTCATAGTGCGCCACCGAGTGGCGCACTATGAGCTTGTAGATCTGCTATTTTTGAAAAATCGAAGAACGACTGACATAGAAACATAGCTTTTTCAGAAAGCTGTCAGGATGTAGAAGACATTTTTAGAATCTGATCTCACGTCAAAATCGGTTAGTTCATGGCTGCTAGTCATCAATCTGCCCGTGTGTCTGGGCTCTGACACTGGAATAGATTGCATTTATACAGAGCATTTCTCCTTGCTCAACGAGTCTTATGCTATGAAACGCGGCAGGGTGTGGGACGCACCTTAGACAAGCTGGAAGTATGGAGAAGTAGCACGAGTGCACACACACACACACACACACACACACACACACACACACACACACACACACACACACACACACACACACACACACACACACACACACACACACACACACACACACACACACACACACACACACACACACACACACCATCCAAGGACAACTCTGCCCACATCACTGTCAGTGGTCTTGAGTGGTGGAAACATTTACTCAAGTGCTGCACTTATTGTAAGTTAACATTGATTGCTTTTATACTTTACTTGAGTATTTTATTTATTTATTTATTTATTACTTCTACTTTGCTAAATTGCTACACATCAGGTCTCAGATCTGAGATCTTACATACTTGACTTGCTTAAAGGGATATTTCACCATCAATCATGTTTTAGACTATAGGCTGGATTTCAGAAAATGTATTTATTTTGGGGTCATTTCAACTTAACCGTTTCCGTCCATAGGACGTCGCCACACGTCCTAGGGGTCCCAATCGACGCGTACATCCGACATCCTCACACGTCCTAGCGCATCCTCAATGATACAGGGCGAGATAAGAATATTCTGAATTTCTTCCTTTTTTTTTGTCAGTTCGCCTTTCGGCTACCGTATGCTACACTCTAGGCAATTGTTAGCTTACCATTGACTTAGCCGTTTCCGCGGCGGAAATAATGACTCGTCTCTCCTAATCCAGGGCGCTCTCCGTGGTGTTGAACGGATCGATATACTGGCGCTTCATTTCTGCTGCTCATCCGTCTCTTCCGCAAAATATGAACGCTTTTTGGATCATATATCGTATAAATTAAAACGATCGCAATGTAACCTAGCTATGTAAAGTAAACTTTTTTTAGTGGATTGTTTCCGGGCCGTGGGTTTCCGAGTAAAAGCGGCCATGTCTTTCCGGCACCCCAGAGCTCCTATTTTGAAGGACGTCCGGCACTGATTGTGTTAAAAACTGTCTGCGGTGAAACACAAAAGCCTGAATAGACATTAAAAATGACCCCAGACATGTTTGAAAGTGAAACATGTTTACAACTAATTACATCTATACTGTAAGAGGCAAATATCTGGTGACAGGTTGTGAGCTATTTTGGGCCGGCGGGGGGAGGGTGTACTTTTGCACTTTTGATATCAATACTTTAGTGCTTTTGCTCAAGTAAAGTTTTGAATACAGTGCTTTAACCCATTTTGGGTGGGAACCCCTTTTGGTGTTTTAACTAAGCAGTATGTTATACTTTTGCTATTGACAATAGCAGATCTACAAGCTCATAGCGTGCCACGCCACCACCGAGTGGCGCGCTACGAGCTTGTAGGTCTGCTATTTTTTAAAAATCGTAAAAATGCGGCACAAATCTTTGAATATATATTCTTTCAGAGTGAAATTTTTTTTTACATTTCGACGTCAGGCCTAATAACATAGTCTATGTCTGCATTGTGGTATTGCTAATTTGAATTAATTATATACAAATCTGAACTTGGCAGTCAACACCTGTCAAATACAGGCTCTGTCCCCGCTGTCACCGTTATAACGATAAACAAGCACACAGCCAGACGGAGTTAGCATCATCCCCAGCTTTAGCGCTGCTGCTGCAGCAGCATTAACATCTGACAAATCACTACGCTAAGCTAACAGACTGATGAGTACTAATCACAGGGTGTAAACAGCAGCAGTAATTAAGATTCCACTGGTGGGAGCTAGCCTGGAAGAATAAGAAGTGTTGAATCATTTTGAATTATGAAAAAGTTTGAGAGCTACTGATTGGAAGGCATTTGTAGAATGCTGTTCTGTTGGCCTCAGGTATTCATCAATTTTGGGCGGGAACCCCTTTTGGTGTTAGCATTATGTTATGCTTTAGCTATTGAAAAATAGAAGATCTACAAGCTCATAGCGGTGGCGCGCTACGAGTGAACGTTTTTTTTTCTTTTTTTCTTAAATGGGTTAATGGGAGAAGCAGGACAGTGTGGGAAAAGGGATATTATCCAAGCTCACCAACCTTAGAGGCTTGAACAGTGTCTAGAAAAAACACCCCCAAAAAACCAATCCTTGTCCTGGCTGCGTGCCTGATGTATCAGCCAGTTAGTGCACACACCATATGCTCCTGCTGAGTTGCCAGGTCTGGGGTTCAAATCCCCGATCCCCTCTTGTCTCGTGTCTCTCCTTCTCTTCGCCCTTGGTTTTCTGTCTCAAATAAAGGATTACAATTTCCAAAAATAAGTCTAGACATGGATCTAAAAGGGCTTTATTGTAGCAAACGTTTAAAAAAGAGGCTAACTTTAACTTTAGCTCCAATAAAGCTCATTTTAGATCCATCATCTTCTCCTACTGACCTGTGAGTGCTGGGATCGTATTCCAGTTGATGGCACATTAGCACCTGTGTTCTACTTTTCATATCCTTTTATATCCATTAAACACCGTGGTTGGTTCTCTTAACCCCCCCCCCCCCCCCCAGGTCCATTAAACACCATGGTTGGTTCTCTTAGCACACTGATTATCCAGTGGGAGAACCCCCCCCCCACACACACACACCCCCACCCCCGCCCCCCCAGGTCTACTGTATCTTATCTTCTCCTCCATACCAACATTACTGCCATTCATCCATCCATCCATCCATCCATCCATCCATCCATCTTCAATCGCTTATCCATAGTCAGGTCGCGGGGGCAACAGCTCCACCAGAGAGCTCCAGACATTCCTCTCCAGAACAACATTAGTAACTTCCTCCTGGGGGATACCGAGGCGTTCCAAGGCCAGTGAGTCGATGTAATCCCTCCATTCTGTGGAAAAAGAATACTGTTAACAACATGGAGGCCCGGGGCGGAGTTCTCCGTCAAGTTCAAGGTCATGGTCAAGTGCCCAAGCCGGAGATTAATGATAACAAAACCGTTCGCATCGCTATAGAGCCTAGGAGCGCTTGTTGCCCGATCCGATGACGTGTCAAAAAGTGGCACGTCATCGAAAATGTTCCCTGCCTGTTTAGCTGACGAAAACGAAAATCTTAAAACGATCATAACTCCCGATCTAAATCTTCTCGTCTAATTCTGAAAAAAAGATCCTGTATTTGACGGCCTTCCGCGGTCCAGTCGCTAGTCGCGATAGATTTATTCATGTCTCCCGTTGTTGTCGATCGACTCTAGAGTGGTGTGGCTATTGTTAGCTGCTACACAGACATGCACACCAACTTCCGGTGCGCCGGTAAAAGTAGTCCGTGCGCTATAAATGATGGGCACATCATGAAATGGATTAAATAGTTCCGGGCTACTAAGGTGTTAATGCGTGGCCCCAGTGCCCCCCACAAAATAACCGGAACTACTTAATATTCACCAAAACCAGAGCAGAACTCCCACCACGGGACTCAGGCAATCAATTAATTCAGTTGCAACCACTATATTAATGGCAAGTATTTCATACAACTTAGGTTCAAAAATGGTGAACTATCCCTTTAACAACATTTCACCTAGAACCTATAGCTCTGGCAACATGTTATATTATTCTGTTGCGTGAGCTTTGAGTTTGTGCCAATCCTGTTAGTGTTTTCCAGTGGAACACAGGAAACCGTAGAGATTCTCTATAGACCTGAAGTAAGCCCACTGAGCAGCTACTGCACACGCTATTCCAACAGGAAGGTATAGGGATTCCATAAACCACTAATGTGACATACAATACATCTGGGCTGGATATACAGCAGTGTTGAAGATACCTAACCCATTTTGACCTGAGATCAGATTCTAAAAATGTCTTCTACATCCTGACAGTTTTCTGAAAAAGCTATGTTTCTATGTCAGTCGTTCTTCGATTTTTCAAAAATAGCAGACCTACAAGCTCGTAGCGCGCCACTCGGTGGCGCGCTACGAGCTTGTAGATCTGCTATTTTTCAATAGCTAAAGCATAACATAATGCTAACACCAAAAGGGGTTCCCGCCCAAAATGAGCTAATCTTGTACCGCCATGAGCATATAGCCCAGCAGCACTTAGAGCCAGGCAGTACCGCCATGAGCACATAGCCCAGCAGCACTTAGAACCAGGCAGTACCGCCATGAGCACATAGCCCAGCAGCACTTAGAGCCAGGCAGTGGACTGTGTGTAGTTTGCACTGTGAGTTGTGGTTCTCAAACATTTTCATGAGCAAGGACCAACGTTGAAGATGCCACTACCTACTGGCGAAATGTGGAATTGCAGCACTTAATGGAAGTGGACGGACGTTCATGACGTCACGTGAAAAGCCCGGACCTCAAAATGGAGGTCCGGGGCTAGGCTAGGCTAGACTTCCGCTCGCTCGAGCCATTGAGTTATAATTATACTTCCGGAAGTCTTCCGGGTGCTTCAAAACGCCACTGAGCAACTTCCACTGAAATGAATAGCGGGGGGGGGGGGGGGGGGGGCTAACGCTCCAGTTCAGTCTCTATCCTTCTTTATACTCTATGGCAAGGACCCCCAAATGTATTGTATGTATTTGGCCGCTGACCCCCGCCAGAGAATGTATTGTGCCAGGGGACCCCCAGGAGAGAAGATTTGTGTTAAGAAAAATTATATTTTTTTGTTTTTTTGGGGGGCCTCCTATATGTCCAGCTTTGAGGGTTTATTGAAGACAAAAGTGAGGACGCAAATTGTGATTGACCAGGATGAGATGATGTATGATGACACGTGATGATAAGAGCGTGTGATTATTATTATTATTTGTATTGAGTGGTGTTACTGTAAACCACTCCTACAACTGGCTTTGTTAGTTTACGTGTCTGTCTGTTTGTCTGTCTGTCTGTTCGTACAGGTACCAAAAAATGAGCATGGTTGCTATGGTCACCCAGTTCACACGGGTGTGATTTCATTACGTCAGACATTACGTCAGACCACAGCTGATCAGTCTATATAAGACCTTACACCACTCAGTTCACATGGGTGTGATTTTTTTTTAATATAGCATATCTACAAGCTTGTCAATGTGCTCTACTGCTCTTTTTGGATAGCTGAAGTATAACATATAGGGATATAGTGGTTAAACTGATTGTGGTCCTATAAATAATTGTGCTGGGGACCCACTTTGAGAACCACTGAGTTAGAAGTTGCCAACGGGACACCACAGGCTCCATTTTCGTCACCGCTAAACCCCTTATCCCTAAACTTCTTTGCCTTTTTTTTTTTTTTTTTACTATTTTTACATTTACATTTTTGAATAGTTAGAATGGCCAGTTGAACTATTCAAAAATGTTTTTCAAAATAGTAAAAAAATCACACCCGTGTGAACTGAGTGGTGTAAGGTCTTATACATTTTTGAGTGGTGTAAAAAACTGGCTTTTTGAGTGGTGTAAACCACTCCTACAACTGGCTTTTTTGAGTGGTGTAAACCACTCCTACAACTGGCTTTTTTTGAGTGGTGTAAACCACTCCTACAACTGGCTTTTGTGTGCAGAAAAAATGAGCATGGTTGCTATGTTCAAAATAATTTCTGACGTAATTAAATCACACCCGGGTGAACAGGGTGAACATAGCAACCATGCTCATTTTCTCTGCACACATTACGTCAGACATGATTGCATTACCTTACACCATTCAGTTCACACAGGTGTGATTTTTTTTGGTACTTACAGACACGGGTACAAACTAAGCCAGTTGTTGGAGTGGTTTACACCACTCAAAAAAGGCAAAGAAGTTTAGGGATAAGGGGTTTAGCGGTGATGAAAATGGAGCCCCACATGTTCAGACTGGCAGCCCATATCCAATTTCTGGCCTACAGTTTCTAGATTTTAATCTGATTGTATTTTTTAAGCAAAAAAACTAAACTAAATACATGGAAACTGATTTATAACCTACTTGGATTTGAACCACATTCTTAGGTGGTTTGGAATGTGATTTCTAAAGATGTCTCTCAGCCTGGGCACTCGTACACTGAAGTGTCTGACATTTATATTTCAATTCACTGTGGCAACAGTTGCTCAACAAAATAAACTTGGCACGGAAAAGTTTGAGGACTACTGGTTTTGAAAAAACAACAACTTTTGGTCATTGTATCGTCTACTCAGGCACCCCAGGCAGTTTTTAAGTTGCTCATTTCAGTATTTAGATATTTGATATTAATTTAAGCTGCCCCACCCCCTTCCTATACAAACCCATTTAACTTCAAACTCCATTTTAACCATATTAGATTAATCGAAAATACCTGTCCTTTTTTCTGGTGACTGATACTGTCCTTCTAATACAGTACGTGAGGGGGGCGTATAGTTTTTCATTTACTGTTTTAATTTGTATTTTTGTTTTTTCTGGAAAGGCTTGTCCTCAAGGAGTCCATGCAGGAGACTAAACAAATCTAAAATAATATTTAAAAATAAATGAAAACAGTAAATGAAAAACCACGGCCCCTCACATTATTAGGACAGTATCAGTCACCAGAAAAAAGAGGGGTGTTTTCGATGAATCTATCACTGTTAAAATGGAACTTTTAAGTTACAATGGGTTTGTATAGGAAGGGGGTGGGGCAGCTAAAATGAATATCAAATATATAAATACTGAATCGAGTGACTTAAAAACGGGGGTGTTCACATAAGCCTGAGTAGACGATAAAAAGACCAAAAGGTTTTTTGAAAGTGAAATATCCCTTTAAAATGAAACAGTTCTCGATTATTTGAAAAGTAAGCAATATGATAATCGCTATGAAGACTATGGATAGTTGCAGAACTATTGACATTTACACACTGAACCCGTTCCCCTGACCCCCCCCCCCCCCCCCCAACACAACGACGACCGCCACATCAGAGCCCTCGGTAACTGTAGACGGACGTGGTTCAAATCGATTGCTATAGGAAAAAGTTTTAGTCTATTCAGCGTATGGTCGGCGATGTGCAGTGTTTTTTCTTTAAATTTCACAAGATGGATTAGCAGTCAGTGTGGCATGAAGAATGGCAAGAAAAATCACTGCGCGTAATGATTTATTGTCAAATGCATAGGGAGCACGGGGGGGGGGGGGGGGGGGGGGGGTGGAGGACATTAGGCTGGTCCGAGTTGTGTGGAAGGAGGTCTGGCATGGGACTCGGAGGAGAGGTTTTTTTGTTTTATCTGCAATGCAGCAGAAGAGGATTGAGGAGTAGGACTCCAGGGCAGGCTCCACCAGGGAACTCTCTCTCTCTCTCTCTCTCTCTCTCTCTCTC